>NC_139032.1:84486024-84639710 GCF_964662115.1 Mustela nivalis | reverse complement strand
ATGATCCCAGGGTCCTGGGATCGAGCCCCACATCAGGCCCTCTGCTCAGCAGGGAGCCTGCTTCCTCCTCTGTCTGCCTGTCTCTCTGCCTACTTGTGATCTCTGTCCGTCAAATAAATAAATAAAATCTTTTTTAAAAAAAAGTATTGTGACTCTGTTCTAACAAATTCAATAACCTATATGAGATACTTGAACATATAAGAAAATATAAAATGCTGAAATTTGTGCAAGAGACAACGAGCTTGAATAGATATGTAAATAGACTCGAACAAATAAATACTAAGGAAAATAAAACTGGTCATCAGGTATCTCTTTCTCCACCCCACCCCACCCCACAATAATCCAAGGCCCAGATGGTTTTTTGAGAGAGTGCAGATGGTTTTATACAGGTGCTGCATGTGAATCCCACGAAACTTCTAAGGGACAGTTATTTTCCATTTTATTCAAGTTGTTCCAGAAAACAGAGAAATAGCAAACTCTGCCCAGCTAATCCGCTGGGGCTAATATAATCCTGCTTCTAAAACCAGATAGGAACTAGGCAAAAAGGAAAACTGTAGGCCTATATTACTTACAAACAGATGCAAAAATCCTAAACAAAACATTGCTAACTGGGGGTGCCTGGGTGGCTCTGTCAGTTAAGCGTCCAACTCTTTGATTTCGGCTCAGGGTTGTGAGATTGAGCCTGGCATCCGGCTCTGTGTTGGGCCTGGAACCTACTTAAGATTCTTTTTCTCCCTCTGTCCTTCCCCCACACCGCTCTTACTCACTCTCTCAATAAATAAATAAATAAATAAAATTAAATCGCTACCTGAATCCAAAGTATTAAAAATACATTAAAAATGTATTAGAAATAATACATAATATTCAAGGAATTCATGGATAGTTCAGCATCAGAAAACTCTTCCATTTAATTCAAAGTTAACAGAGGGAAAGAAATAATGTATGATAATCTAAATTGGTCATTTTATAAGAATCAGAACATTTTTATGATTAAAAAAATTGCTCAAAACTTGAAGTGGCAAAAAATTTATTTAATTTGATAAACTCTCTACATCCCCCAAAAAGTAATATACACAACAGAAAAATTTTAGGCATATATATCTTCATATCCCAGACAAAAACAAGATGGCCCTAATAATATCTCACACTGTTTAACAAACTATTAGAAATTCTAATTAACACTATAAGGAAATAAGATTGTAAAGTTTGGAAGGAAAGACCTAAAACTGTCATTATTTATAGATATGACTAACTTATCTAGATAGGCACCAACAGAATTAACAGACCAATTATTAGAACAAGAAAATTCAGCTAAAATTGCTCAGACATGAGATTCACTTACAAAAATCAATATTTTCCTACACCAGCGACAGCCAACTAGAAAATGTAATAAGAAAATGAAATACCAAGATGTAATAAATACAGTATGTAATAAAAAAATCATGAATAGAACAAAGTACAATAAAAAAATCACATCACAATTGCAACAAAAATTACTTATCAGAGAATTAAACCAAGAATTTAAAAGGACCTCCATGAACTGAACTTTAAAACTTGAATCAACTGATAAACTTTGGAGAGGATGACTTAATATTAAAACCAAGTCAACTTTCCCCAGACTAATGAAGAAATTCACTGCAATCCCCTTCATAAGTACAATTCTATGTATAAGTGGAAGTATATGTGTATGTTCTTTGAAAAGGAAATTTGGTAAATCTACACTGAAAATTATGTGGACTAATGGAAGATACATGCAGAACAAAGTCAACTTTCCAAAACAAAACAAAACAGCAAAGAGGGGATGACTTTCCCTACCAAACAGTACTTTAAAAAAGGCTCTTGCAGAGCTGGCACAAGAACAGAAAACACATCAATGCAAAAACACAGAGAACTCCAAGACCTACCTACATAAGCATGCGAACTTAACAGAGGTAAAGGAGATGGGAAGAGGATGGATGATTTTAGACTAGTGAAAAATGGCTCTCTCTACTAAGCAAATTATAACCAAATCCCTGTTCATCCTCATGCATGAGGGGAGAGCGTGCTTTAAGTAAACTAAAGATCTAAATGTGAAAGCTAAAAATCATAGGGCTAACAGAACCAAATGGGGGAGGATCTCTCTGGGCTCAGGGAAAAGCAAGGAGGCTTACTTATCAACACTTGAAAAGCACAAACCATCATGCACAAATTTGCTGGATTTGATTACATCAAAATTAAGAAGTAGTGTTTAATAAAAAAAAATAACATGGGCCAATTAAGAGTCAGATGATAGGATTGAGATTTTTTTCAAAGTCTAAAACTGACAAGGGATTAACATCTAGAATATACAAGGAACTCTGTAAAGCAATACTAAGAGGGCATCAAGTCCAATAGAAAAATGGGCAAATGATATGACAGGCAATTTACAGAAAAAGAAACCCCCAAAGCTAATAAGCACATGAAGTGATGCTCAAACTCATTAGCAGTCAAAGAAATGCAAATTAAAACAAGATAGCACTTTACACCTTTAGACTGGCAAAAACTAGAAAGCTGGGTAATACCAATTAATGGCAGAAATGAGGAAGATCGGATCCCTCACACATGGCCAATGGGAGTGTAAATTGGTAAAGCCTCTTTGGAGAGTCGTCCCATAGTACTTATGCAAATTAAGCACACGCACACTCCAGGATCCACGGGAATTCTAACATATGTACACAATGAGAAATCTACAAGGATGCTTGCTGCAGGTTTGTGGGAGGGACAGCGGTCCTCTGGGTTGGCCCTCACTGTTATTATGAAGCAAAGGATCGTAAGGACACATAGTGACATGGATAGATCTTAAAAACAGTATTACACAATACATACAACTTACATAAACTGTAAATACATACACGCCCCTCCCCCAGTGAGCACGTGTCTTTCTAAAACCTGCAGCAGAGGAGCCACATTTGTCTTGTCCGTCCATATCAGTACAAAGTCACTGATGTGATGATCTCTTATTATACATTGACCTAATAGGATCTTTTGTAAAATGTGGAAGCAATCCAGATCAACTCGGACTATTTTATGGCAGAGGATGGGAGAGTTAAGATAGCCTTGGGACAAAACGACGAAACTACAAACAACTACGGCTGTCCTGTTTTAGACCATCTTTTCTGATCGGAACAGAAAAGAATGTGTTCCCCAAATCAGTGGCTGCACCCTAGGTATCTGAGGATCTAGGAATGAATCTGCTTCAGGCACGATACCACACCCAAGAGGGTAGCTGCCGTCCGCACCGTGGTGAATGAAAAGTGGAACAATGCTTTTTGGGGCAAGAGGGGAGGCCTCCATGATGAGCAGGGGCAGCCCCTCCGTTCAACCCTTTAGGCGGGAAGACAGCACAGGCCAGGCAAGTCCGGGGCTGCCCGCTGACGGAGTGTGCACCTAATGGCTTCTCTTTTATTTGTGAAGAACTGCCTTTTACACATATCATTATTTGGGGGAGAATTTTCCCAAATATTTGTTCCTTAAAGATGCCACTTTCAAAGGCCACGCCATATTCCATCCTCTGGAAATGTACAATTCATTTGGCCAATCCCCTGCTGTTGGCCGGTGGGCACCCCCTGGAGCAAAGGGCATCAGCCCCATCTACGGGGGGCCAATGGCTTTCAGCACTTCTGCTCCATGGAAGCCTGGCTCCCCCTGCTCTGGGGTCCTCTTTTGGGAGCTTCTCCAACACAGCTCTATGTGAACCCCACCTCCACCTCGCCCACCCGAGACAAGCCTGGCAGCGGGGTGGGGGTTGGGGCTCCCCAGCACTGTCCCTGCATGGCTCTGCATATCCAGCCAATCCGCAAACCCAGAAAGTCACTACAACTCATATAGACACACACACACAGTGCAAATACCCACTCAGCACTTCTTAAAGACACAAATGTTTATCCATAGACACATCAGAGTACACAAACCATTGTGAACCCAGAGACCATCCAAATATAGAAACAGACACTTGCACAGATGTACACACACTCACATAATACATACATGTATATGATGACACACAGGTACACAGATACCCCAATCCACCCCCACCCCAAACCCACTATTCCCAGAACCTTCCCCATCCTGGCTAAGGGTGATTCTCTCTTTCTGGTTTCTCAGGCCAGAAATCTCGGGAGCCATCCCCGACTACACTCTCTAACCATACATCCCAATCCGTCAGGACATCTGGTTTCCAGGACTTTCCCCAAATAGCCATAATAAACCACTTCTCACCAGCTCCAGCCTTACCATGGACCCCTGGACTACCTGGGCTAGGCTCCTAACTGGCTTCCCTACTCTGCCTTTGCCCCAGAGACTACTCTCAAAGCACCACTGTGATCCTTTTAAAAAGCTGGTTAGAAAACACCACACTCAGAACCCTGAAAAGACCCCACATTTCACCCACAACTAAAAGCCAAGTCCCTAGGAGAGAGCCAAGGATTCTGTGAACTGACCCCCATCGCCTGACTCACAGAGAGTCCCTTATAATTCTCTCTTACTCACTCCACCTCTTTACTCATCCTTGAACTTGGCCCTGCGTTCCCACTGTAGGGCCCTTACACTGGCTGACCCCCCCTTCCCTGGCCCATGTGATGTAATACATAATTTTCAAGAACTGTTTAGGTCTATCATCTATTGTCTGTCTCTGTTAGAATGAAAGCTGCATGAAGATACCACCTTTATTTTGTTCCCTGAAGGACAAAGAGAGAGTAGCACGACAGGTGCTTGGTCCATATCTGCTGAATGAGAATGAACGCGTCATGCGGACATACTCACACACACCGTCCCCAAAAACACACGCCCACGTGTGCACGCTGCCAAACACACATGCTCAGACTCTCAGGCCCTGACCTGGGAACCACGTATATTCTGAGACCCCCGGATACATAGGCAGACATTCAGTACACATACTTGCGTACACACACACATTCACACAGGCATCAAGCACACACAGAAAATACATGCTGTTCCAGCCACCTACTGCCGCCTAGAAAACTACCCCAAACTTGGTGGCATGAAGCAAAGACAGCTGACCATGCTCCCGGCCTCTGTGGAGGTGGCTCGTGACTGCTCCGCCGTGATAAGAGCCTCAGCTGGAGAATCAAAAGGCTGGAGACTCCTTCACTCCCATGTCTGGCCCCTGGCCTGAGATGACCCCCATGGCTGGTGTCCTGGGCCATCTCTCTCCCTCCTGGTCTCCAGGTCTCTCTAGCACGGGGGTCCAGGAGCCAGTGGTTTCTGAGATGGCAGCTCAGGACTCCAAGAGTGACTGTTCTTAGGGGCAAGGTGGGCGCTGCAAGGCCTTGTATGACTTCGCCTTGGAAATCACACCATGTCCCCTCTGCCATGTTCATGTAGTTGAAGCAGTCACAGGCCTTCCCAGATTCAGGTGGCGGAGGACAGAGACCCCCACCTCTTGATGGGAGAAATGTGAAGAAATGTGACCCTATATTAAAATCGCCACACATGTGCACATATAGGGACGATTACACACACACACACACACACACCCCTATGCACACACATACACACAATACACACCTATACGCAAACATAACCATGCATACAGTCTTAGGTCTTGTCCTCAGAGCCTCTGCTTTGAGAACAAACTTTGAAAAATATATGTGTTTGAACACACATGTAATATGGACCCAGTCACACAAATACACCCACAGTCACATCCAGGTACACATGTGTGCACTCACATGCCTATGTACACATGCTCATGGTCACGGGCCCTGCCCTGGCGGTGTCCACCCCCGTAACTGTAGCCGCACCTGCTTGCTCCTTGCCCCGTGCAGGGGGCCAGGATGGGCGGGAGAGCCTCTGCTGGTTATGGGGTGCGCCTTCTCTCCTCATCACCCTCTCCTCGTGGCTGGGGCCTAGCAAGAAGGAAAACAAATAACCTTGCAGTGTTTAAATAAGCAAAGTTTTGTGCAAAGCAGAGGTTAATGTCCTTTATTGTTCAATGTCATGTTTATGGTGGATTGGTGGAGGGAAAAATGTGATTAATTGCCCCGAAGCCCACGGATCTACAATTATTTGGTTGTTGTGAACAAATAAAGGACTACAGTATTCATCATATTCAAATGAGGCAGCAGAATAAATGATGGCGGGCCGGGTAGGAACAAAACCTAGGCGTGTTCCCGCACAATCGGAAGGCGACTGGCACCTTGTCAACCAGACGCAGGGTGGTGGCGGGAGCCGAACCCGTTTGTCTCTGTACCGCCAGCAAGGGTTGGACTGACCCTGCAGGTGCCGGCGTTAATTCATGTCACACCTCGCGCCTCCATCCTTCGTGGTATGAAAACCAGGCGCCAATTTTGTAATAAAGACTTGTTTCCGACGAGGCCCAGTTTGGGGCGGGGGCACAGATCTTCATTAAAGCCCCTTTTCCCGGGCCACGCTCGTTACAGAGCACAGGTACTGGCTAAATGTGTCCGATCATTCATCATGATTTTGCCCTCCACTTTGTCACAGCGTGGGGATTTAAGGAAGATAGATGGTACAAGATGTTGTCTCCTCCACAGACGCTTTCTGCTCTGGTAAGTGTGTCCGATGCAGAATTATTTTGCCACTTTATTATTTCCTAGTGAGTGTTTGTCAGAGCTTCGCCTCTTGGAAGGAGCGAGTTGTTTCCTGTCACTCAGGGATGTCTCGGGAGCCGTGATGCTTGGCTGGGCTTGCCAGCCAGCTGGAACCTGGGCAGGGTCCCCAGGCAAGGCTGGTGCGGGGGGTGGTCCTGGGAGTCTGGGCCACAGGGCGAACGTCAAATCCAACAGAAATGGGGGGGGGGGGCAGGCTTTAGGAGAAGCTGGGTCACAGGGGCTTTGGATATGCTGGGTTGGGGGAGTCAAGGGGGCATATTTCAGGATCTGGCCTGGCTGTAGGCCAGCCCGCTGGACAGGGAGCTGTTTGAACTAGTGTCCAAAGGGCTGTAAGAGCTTGGCCTTGAGCTGAGCCAGCTGGAGAGGGTATGGGCAAGGCTGGGGCCCTGCGGGGCTGCTGATGGCCTTAGAGCAGTGTGGCCAATTCTGGTACCCACTGCTGGCACCAGATGAGCTTCCTGCCCCAATCAGGATGGCTGAGGGGCCGTGATGTGACCAGGAGGGGTGCCAGGTGGGTGAAGATCACAGCATGAAGCCCCAAGTCTAGCCCAGAGCCCAGGGAACTCTTGGGAATATGAAACTTCATTCAGGGCAGTGCTGAGCCTCAGAGGGGAGGGCCCTGCAATCTGAGAGCGAATCTGGCCCTAGGGAGAAAATAGGGAATCTGGGGACCATCAGTCCGTCCTGTGGTCCTTCCTCCCTTGTGTTTGCTTTGCAAGGGTCTCTCCACTGACCCCATCTTCCCGGGTACCCGCTTCCCAGTGACTTCCCACGACTCTTGCCTGGGCCAAGGATGCTCAGCTGTCTCAGCCTCTCCAGCACACAAGAGTGAAATCTACTTTGTCTTTGCTCCCAAAACCCCTCCCCTGATCTGATTGGTGAATCTAAGAGGAATGCACCCCAGAGGTTTTGGGGCAACACAGAACCAATCCAAGAAGAGCCCAAGCAGAGGTACCTGGGGCCCAGGAACCTATGTGAGGGCGCCCACCTTTCTCTGGCACCCAGATATCACTGCCAGAGTCCACCTTGCTAATGTGTACATATCTCTCCCTCCTCAAACTGTCTCCAGAGGCCGCATGATGTAGGATAAAGAGCTCAGCCTGAGAATCCGGCAAGCCTGGGCCCAAAGCACTAACTTGCCATGATGTTATTTTTAAGTCTCTGTTTTCCCAACTGTAAAATAGGGACAACGAGTGGACGTTCCCCTTGGAAGGTCTTGCCATGGCTCCTGGCACGTTCTGTCAACCCAGATGCCCCCCCCCCCCGCCTTCTCTCTCTGGTTGCTGGCTGCTGGGAGTCCCACTCCCCCCTGACCTGTCTCACTGGGCCTGGGCTTCCTGGCTGGCATCCAGGGTGTCCGCAGGTGAGGCAGCGGACCTCATCCGCCGGGGGCTGCTCTTCTGTCCTCGGCACTCCGCCGTCCACCCATAGTCAACAGCCTCAGAGGGAATCTGTTTGAAGCCACTAACTCCCCGGCCCTTGCCCACCCTTCCTCCAGGCCCTGGCTGAGCCCTGGGACACAGTGCCTGCCCTGGGAGGAGGAGATAAAGAGGGTAGGGGGTTGGATGTGAGCAGACGTTACTCCAAACACACGTCGCCGCCGCCAGGGGCCTCTGCCGGCGCGGGTCTCAGGCCGAAAGTCCCAGGTGATGGGTCTTCACTTACCGAGCCCCGACTTCGGTTGGACCCGCTGCGCCTCGCCGGGCGGGAAGCGCCGTCCTCACTCCCACTTTGCAGCTGAGCAAACTGAGTCCGCAGACGCAGGGACGTGCTCGAGATCTCGCAGGGAGAGATTCGAACCCGCGAGGCTTCTGGCGTCTTAATCCCGTGACTGCGGCCCGCAGATAGGCTCGCCGACCAGCGGCCGCGACTGACAGGCACTGCATCCAATCAGAACCCAGCCCCGCCCCGGCTTTGGTTTTTCCTACTCCGCCCACTTACAACCCCCTGGCTCCCCATTCCGGCGGGGTTTTCCCGTTAGGAGCCCCACATCTGCGTTTCTGTGCAGTTTAGGGTCTAGTTGCCTTTTTTCTCCCTCGTTTATTAAGATGTTGTCTTTTGTGTCTTGTCTCCCACCCCTTCATTCATTCAGCAAACACTGAGGACTCATTCTGCGCAGTGAGATCGAAGCAGCCCTCGGTGAAAGCCAGCGCGAGGGGCCGGCGGGGAAGGGCTGGCCGAGGCCCCTGCACGCTACCTCGAGGCCCCTGTTGGAGGAAGCAAGGGCGCACGGAGTTCCGCTGATCCTGGAAGGGTGCGGTGGGCACTGCCCCCCCGCCCCCCAACCCCTAGGCCCTTGTGTTGGGGAGCAGCGATGGCCGAGCCCTTCCCTCCAACCCCCAAGCGCTGCCCCAGCTTGGGCTTGCATCCACTCTCCGCAGGACTGTGGCCGCAGCCACCTAATGGCTTTCGTGCTTTCCTTTTCCACGTCTCCTCACCTCTTTCCATTCTGCGGCCTGATTGTCCTTAAACACTGATCTATTGATGTGGCCTCCTGCTTCAGAAACCTCGGGGGTTCCCCACTGCCTACCTACTTTAAACCAAAACCCTGCACTGGGCATTCAAGGCCTTTCAGGGCCCAGCACCAACCTACCCAATGCCACCACCCACACGCTTGGTTTTAGCCAGTCACTGAAATTCTTTCTCTACATGGATTTCCTCTGCTGTAAAGGGGGGTAATCCTACTACATACTAGAGCAGCCAGCATTTTTCAAAGATGTCAGCCACAAGGTAGATCCCCTTCCACAAGCTCTGTTCTCCTAAGAAACGTGACTCTTTCCAGGGGATGGTGGGAACGGTGTTCCCTCCCCTTGAACTTGGGTGGACCTTTCCCACTGCCTTAACAGATAGGGCAAAAGCGATGTCATGTGTCTCCTGAGGTCATGAAAACACCAGGTACACTGCGCTGTTCTGGGAGGTTCACTCTTGGCATCTGGCTGCTGTGCTGCAAAGAAGCTAAGCAGCCCGGTGGAGAGGCTGTTGTAGGTTCTGGTTGGCGGTGGGCACCGACTGGCCAGCCATGAGTGTGAGCCATCCCAAAAGCCATCTGCCCCAACCCATGCCACGTGGAGCTGAGAGGAGCTGACCCTGCCAAGCCCTAGAGCAAAATAAATGATAATTGTTTTTCTAAGCCACTGTTTTAGGGCAGCCTGTCACATAGCAAAGCAGGACCAAAATGCCTACCCCGAGCGTTGCCACTGTAGGGTAGACGAGTGTATTCATTTGCTTAAGGCCACCTTCACAAAACACCACAGGCTGGGTGACCTTAAACAACAGAAATGTATTCTCACAATTCTGAAGGCTGGAAGTGTGAGATCAAGATGTCGGTAGGGTTGGGTTCTTCCTAGACCTCTCTTCTTGGCGCGCAGATGAATGCCTTCTCCCTGTATCTTCCTGTGGTCTTCCCTCTCTCTGTCTGTGTCATAATCTCCCCTTCTCCTAAGGACACCAGTCACACTGGCTTAGGGCCCACCCTGACCTCTCTCTAACTTAATTATCTCTCTAAAGGCCCTATCTCTTATGTCAATTATATCTCAATAAATCTAGAAGAAAACAAAGGCCCTGTCTCCAAATACAGTCATACCCTGGGTACAGAGGTCTAGGATATCAACATATGAAGCTGAGGAAATACCATTCAGCCCATAACAATGAGTAAGAACCTGTGACAAACTTAGAAGAGCACCTGGCACAGAGTCAACACTCAGTAAAGGATGGCTGTGTTGTTTTCTAACTACCACCACTTACCACCACCATGGTCTCAAGTCACACCATCCGCCTGCAGGCCTGGGGACAGCTCCAGACCCCCACGCCTCCTCTGAGGCGGTCTCTTGAGCCTACTTAGGGTGCCCAAACCTGTTTTCCATCTACCCAAATCCTTCCTGTCTTAGGAGGCCTGGGTCCTTCAACATCACCTCCATGGGCCTTTCCTGACTCCTCTCTCCTTCCTCTGAGTCCCTACAGCTTGTGTTGGGGGCTCTGATTAGCCATGATTCTGGTCTCCAAGGTATGAGAAGCTTTGCTTTTTGGAACCACGCCTTTGTTTTGTTTTTGAATATAGAAATAGAGAATAGAAATAAGGTAAGGTCAGTTTATAAAAATTCGGACAGTACAGACAGGCTTAAAAAGAAAGTGAAAATCACCTCGAATTAACGACTTCTAACACTTTGGTTTATATTCTTCTGGAGTTTTCCATATGTGTGTGTGTCTGCGTGTGTGTATTTCTTGATTCCAGGACAACACTGATTATAGAACGCATCACTGATTTAATTACACAGCTTTTAGGGAGAAAAGAACTACTGCATTTCAGAAATGCCAAAATGTGAAAACATGTACATCTTAGCAGCAAGAAAATATGATATAAGCCATATCTGTTTTTCAAAATGGGAATCTCTATAAATATTATTTTACGGCCTACTTAAAAAAAAAATCTGAACTCCAAAGCTTGGCCATCTTTCCGCATCAATAAATAAATACCCACACCATCGATTTTAATGGCTGCATAGTATTCCATTAAATTGATGTACGATAATGCATTTATTCCCCACTGAAAGGCATGAATGTTTTTATTATCCTTCTGATACAAATACATTTATAGACCTTTGATCTTATTTTCCTTAAGATAAATTCCTCCAATCAGCATGGCAGGGCAGGACAATAGACACTCTTTGTCCAGCAGGTGGCTGGCACCCACTCACGTGCCCCCCAAGGACAGGAACTGTCCCTGAACCACCTGTGGGTCCTCTGGCATGAGCCTGGTACAGGATGAGGCACTGAAAAGAGTTGGCACATACTAATTTCTTAAAAATAACAAGTCAGGAGACAGACCTCCCAGGAATACCCCACCTGAAACTGAGATGTAGGATAAACTCAACTTTCTGCACCTGAGATTGAAAAAAAATAAAAAGCATAGTTATGGGGGTCAGCGGTGGCTTCAGAGCCAGTGTAGCTGAGTGTGTGACTTACTCTCCCAGGACCTCAGTGTCTCCCATCTGTATAAGGGAGATCATTGCAACTCTTTGGCAAGCTTATATGGCCAGGGGTCTGTCCTGGCTCTGCATATCCAAGAGGATATGAAGCCTGTCCTCCCAGGGTGGGTCCTCCCAGGGGAGCCCACCTCTGAAGAGATCTAGAGCACATCAGAGAGCTCCATGACCTCTGACACCAGAGCAAGAACATATGTGCTTCAGTGGGCTCTGGGATCCGGGCTCTATCAGTGAGCTTGCCCTCTTGATACAGATCATGGTAAATTGCAGGAGTTGGGGGGGTTCCTTTGGGTTCCAAAGAAGAAGAAGATGGATGGATAGAGATAGAGATAGAGACAGAGATAGAGTTAGAGATATATAGATATAGATTTTAAGTAGGCTCCATGCCCAACCCAGGGCTTGAACTCACAACTCTGAGATCCAGACCTGAGCTATCATCAAGAGTTGGATGCTTAACAGACTGAGCCACCCAGGCATCTCAAGAAAATGTCATTTTCTGACTGTTCATTATGTGCCAAGCAACTACTAAGTATATCTGCTATTCATTTCCTAGTTTCATCCTTCTTGCAAAGAGGAAATTACATTCCAGATGACTGAGGACAAAACTTGGGCTCAGAAAGTGACTGGACCAAGGAATCCTCTCTGCCCCCTCTCCCATCACCATCTCACCCCTTCACTCTCTGTCCCACTGCCCAGTCCTTCTCCACGCAGCGGCCAGAGTGAGCTTTCCAAAACAATGAGTACTTGTGACATTCCTCTGTTAGTGACCTTGTTCAGGAAAGGTATTCCCGGGGCCCTTGGGGAAAAGTCCAAAGTCCTAAACATGACATGATTGGGGTCTTGCATGGAAAGCCTGGTTCCTGGAAACTTCACTTCCACCCCTCTCCTCCTGGTTCTCTGACTTTAATCTCCTGGTTTCCACAAAATGCCAGCTCCCTCCTGCCTCAGGGCCTTTCCATAGCCCTTCTAACACCATTAGCCACTTAATCTCTCCTCATCTGAGTTCAGCTTAGATTCATCTTCTCAAGAAAGCCTTCCATGACATTTTACCTCCCCAGGTTGAACTCTATTTTGCTCTATTTTGTAACTCTGAGATTTTTAACATCATTAGGGTAGAACACAGGAAGTTGACAATAGTTGACCATTTTGGACCTCTATCAAATTTTGGCAATTTCCTATGGTTCAATCTAATATTTACAGTGTTATTTCTTCAATGTCAGGCCCCCCTGACATTTACTGAATGCTCACCATTGATACAATGTTCATCATTCTATCACCCCACCCATCATACCTGGACACAAAACAGAACCTCAACACATTTTGGTGAAAGAATAAATAACGAAGTTGCAGGTTGAACCCCAGTCTCTCTGGGGAAGTTTAAGCAACCTGGCATCCAGACTACACTGTCATGGGGGCTGCCTGCCTACCACTTGGCACCAGCCACAGGTTGCAGAGACAGAGGCCAAGGGAAGCGGCCCAGGCCCTGCTGGGTGGACGGCACTGGTCCACAGTAGCTCCAGCTGCCACGCAATCTGACCCCGTCTCCCCAGGCCCGTGTCTGGTTTCACTGGGAAGTGGCCAAAAGGGTTCATCTAGATAAAGAGGCCCAAGTCTGGGGGTGAGACTTCAGGGCTGTCCCTCCCCTGTCTTTAGCGCGCGTGGGCTGGCATTCCAGCCTTGCGGCATGCGTGGTGCCGCGCCCCTGCAGCCACACGGTGGCAGTGTTGGCACCAACTGGGCTCCAGAGGAACGGAAGCCTCAGCCTGGCTCCTGCAAGATGCCCTTAGAGGCTGCGCGGGCAAGGAACGCACACTGTGTGCACAAAGGGCGCTTGTACAGGATGGGCCACGAGTGTGCGAGGCTCGTGTGGGCGGGGGGAACATAGGGAGGGGTCTGCGTGCACAGGTACAAACATGCATTAGGAGCACTGTCGGTGGGTGTGTTTGTGTGCCCTCCTGCACCTGTGTTTATGAGTGTGTCTTTGTGTCTCTGGCTGTGTATAGATGTCCCTATGTGTGTGTGTGTGTGTGTGTGTGCGCGCCTACATCTTTGTGACTAACAGAGTGTGTGTCTGTGTATAGTCACTTTCTGCCTCCGTGCATTTCTGTTTCTTAGCATGTCTTTGCTTTGTGATTGTGTTGATCTGTTGGATGTGTGTGTGTGTGTGTGTGTGTGTGTGTGTGTGTGTGATGGGGCCTCTGGGCCTCTCTGTGAGGAGAGAGCCAGTAGCTGAGGGATGAGTGTGTCTGGGTACTAGGACATCAAGGTCAGAGACTTCTGGAACTCAGCCTCCCTCTCCTCTGGCCCTTATCCCCCCATCACCTGCACAGACAGATGCTCTGATTCTGACCCCAGAGCCCCAGCTGCTGGCTTCACCACTTGGGCCCCCTCCCTCCCGAAGGGCTCTGCCCCTCTCCTTGACCTTCAGCTTTCTCTCCGGGGCCTCCTCTGCCCACACCAGCTCCTGCGGGCTCAGATCCTCATCCAGAGGTAGTCCCAGGGTTCAAGGGTCCTCCCGACCCCGTCCCCCTGATGGAACCAAACCCCCTCCCCAACACCCTGCCTCTGACAGTGTGGAGTCCGCCTGCGGCCTGGGGGGACGAGGTCCTGCCGCCGCCTCCTGCCCTGGGGAAGCTTCTCCGCATATCTAGGGTCCCAAGTGGTTCCTGAAGGAGCAGACTTCAGAGCACAGCATGTCTCCACCCTCAGACCAGAGGCGCCTAGAGATGGGACTCCGCCTCTCCCCTCCGACCTCAAAGTGGAACCACATCTCTGATTCTATCATCCAGGCCTGGAGAGAGTGAGGGTCTCCTGGTTCCTTCTCCAGGCCCCAGCTCTGGCCCTGAACAGACATTTCGCAGCAGGAGTGCCGGCTCCCTCCCAGTCCTCCCCTCCCCCCTTCAGGCGAGGGCCCAGAGGGCCACATCTGGCCACATCCGGCCACCCTTCCCCCATGGTTATTAATAATTGGGTATTAGGCGGGAGGCGACTATTGATTCTGGCGCAGGCGGCTCTGGGTCGGGGTAATTTATGGAAACACTGGCGTCCCCGGTGATAAATAATGAGGTGATCGCAGAGACAGGTCACTAGTGAGTGGCCTCCAGCCCGCTGCCCTGTCCACTAGCACACAAGCTCATAAATGGAGGGAGAGAGGAAGAGAGACCCGGGCTGGCCATAAAGACAAAGGACCGGAGGTGGTGAGAGGCACCGCGAAGACAGGGAAAGCAGAAACACACAGCCCAGGGGGCCATGCGGGGACTGGTGGGAAAGGGGCCGGATTTCACAGAGAGGCAGACGGAATGACAGACAAGGACAGGGACACGGAGCGAGGGAGAGAGGGGGAAAGACCGACACAGCCGGGGAGCCTGAGAAATGAAGAGCAACAGAGCTGGATAGGGCGGGCATAGTGATGGGGAGACGCGGGGACAAAGACAGAGAGAGGTGAGGCCGTGCTACGGAAGGCCAGCTGTGCCGAGGGCCTGCTACATGTTGGCTCTCCGCTGTGTCCTTATTTCCTCATCCTGGCAGCCCAGAGCATGGCCCTCCAGAACCAGCCTGCCTGGGTTCAAATCCCAGCTCCACCTCTGGCCCCAAGTGCATGACCTTGGGCAGGTCGCTTCACTCCCAGGGCCCAGGGCCCCCCCTCTGGAATGTGGAGCCAACATACCTATGCCAATGGCAGTGAAGAGGATTAAACAAATGGGCATCTGTGCCTGGGGACCAGTGCCTGGCACCAGTGGATGCTCTAAAAGCAGGTTTATCCTCGCTCTAGACAATTTCATACAATTCCATTTGATTTAATCCTCTTCCATTTGAGAGAGTGTCTAGTGTACAACAAACAAATCAAGAAAAATGAGATGTGGTCTGATTGGGCAGCTTTGGGGAGACTCCCTGCAAGAAGGAGGGGTTGATATGAGCCTTGAAGTAGAATTAAAAGGAAAGACATTCCAGAAGGCAGTCACAATTTATGCAAAAGCATCACAGATTTCAAGGCTGGAAGGACCTTTGAAAGCCTAGTGCATCTCTAATGCCTGGACTCCCCCTACAGTAGCTCTGGCCAGCACCACCCAGCTTTGACTTGGTCACCTCCAAGGATGGAGAACTCATTACCATTCTTGGGAAACTGACTCTGAGAAGGTCCTTCCTCAAAATCAGGCTTCACACGCTGCCGTCAGATCCCCCACCCCTTGCCCAGCCCAGTGGGGGTGCACTGTGCCCCACTTTTTTGGGGGGAAAGATTTACTTTATTATTCATTTTGAGAAAGAGAGAAAACAAGAAAGAGAGAGTATGTGCACAAGTGGGGAGGAGGGGGAGAGGGAGAGAAACTCCAAGCAGACTCCCCACTGAGCACGGAGCCCGATGTGGGGCACGATCCCACAATCCATGAGATCACCACCTGAGCTGAAACCAAAGTCCCACATTCAATGGACTGAGCCACTCAGGAGCCCCTTGCCACCCCACTTTCTGATCATCAGGTACAACCACTCTCAAGTGCTCCAAACATTCCTGCTGGGCTGGCTGGCTAGTCCCTGCCTGGCCTGGCTGCTCTCCTGGGCAGCTCCAGTGGGGTGAGCCTCCAGGGGCAGAGCCGAGGACCTGCTATGTGCTAAGCAGGGTGGACTACTCCCTTTGACACCAGAGCCCTGAGGTTTCTTAGAGATGTACTAGGTCTGCCCTAGAGTTGAGGGGGCAACCCCTCCCCCTTTCGTCTCCTTTGTCATTAGTTCCGCATAATAAAGAGTAAAAAGACCCTAGTCTACAGGCTGTTGAGGCTACCACCCCAACAGGAAGCAGCTTCCGGCAGTAGGCCTAACGCAGTGTGTCCTACATTGATGTCCTGGCTTTGCCACCCAATGACCAGACGACCTTGTACAGGTCCTCTGACCAGCTGGAGCCCCAGCTCCCTCCAGTGTAATAGAGTTTATGTGTGAGGGGCTTAATGCCAGAGGAAAGCCTTTCCAGTGGTCACTGCTACCATTATCATGCCTCCTTCCCCCCTCCCACCCCTTCCCACCACACACTGGGGAGACTAGGACCCTCTCCTTTAAGTCATTTCCAAATATAAGAGCATCTATGTGTCCCTGGGACGTGTGTCGTGTCATGAATGAGCTTCTCTCTCCTTGTCCTGGTTATGCAGACAGCACAGCTTCCCCCAGCCTCCAAAACCCAGCAAAACTACCTCTACCTACATGCACGAGGGGCTGAGACCAGAGCCAAACAGCTCTGAGCTCTGCGGCACTCCACGAGACCCCCCTCAATGTGGGCATAGGCTGCCATATTGATATTCACTTGGCTCTTTGTCTATTCCTTCCCCCCATCTCCCCTACAAACATGTTCCAAGAGATCTTACTGCCCATCTTCTAGGAATCTAAAGGACTTCTCTCAGCCTCACTGCTCTGACCTACGGGTCCAGCCACCCTATAGACAAGAACATGGGACAGTTGGATCTCATCTTTTCTTGGCAAATCTATCCCTCTCTGGGATTTACACACTTCCTCTTGTTAGAGGCTCATCAATCATCCCTTTATATTCCTTTCTAGAATCTTCACTGAGATACTGAAACTCATACCGTACTACTGTTACTGATAATAGCAGCTAATTAATTTTTTTTTTGTTTTCCCATTTTATAGTTGAGGAAGCTCAGAAAGGTTATATTGCTCACTCCCAGAAACGCAGCTTGTTGGTCTGTGTTCTTTGAAATCTCCCTTCTTCGGCCTTAAAACAGTAATAACCAAGGGACAGAGCTGAAGATGGGTGACTGGGCCAGCGTATGTGTGTTGGGGGGGGGGGTGTTGGGGGCTGTAGAGGAAACTATGTTTAGAATAATGTGTCAGAACCAGCTGTTAGGTGGAGAAGGCATTGAATGTCAGCTTCTGAGCCTGAATTTCATTCTGTGGGCAGTGATGAGCCACGGGAGCCATCTGAGGTTATACCTGAGTGCCTGCCCGAATAATCCAATAGCGGATGAGAGATGAATGGGGTTGGGGCGGGGGGAGAAGCAGGGAGACCTGTGTAGGAAACAGGCCAAGTGACAGAGAGGAGATGCCCATGCCAAGGCGGTAGGAGCAGACAGAGGAGAGGAAAGGTTTGAAGACCAGCACAGAGGCAGGACTGGCTGAATTTCAGCTGATTGGATGGAGTTGGGGGTGGGAGAACGGAAGTCACACAACCTGACCTCATCAATGGAGGGGTGATGCTTCCTTTCATAAGGAGAAAGCAATCTGGCCAAGAGTGAACACTGAGGGGCATGTGGGGTATTCAGCATGGACCCCATAGATTCAGAAGGGCCTGGGAGATGTCAGATGGAGATAGAGTCTGATGCTCAGGAGAGTGGTCTGGGCTGAAAAGAGCCAGGTTTGGCAACACAGGACTGGTAGTTGGAGCTGCTGGAAGGAATTAGATGCTGGCAGGGCAGGTGCCTGCCCAGCTCTGCCTGTGTCCCCTGCAAGGTGAAGCTGGGCCTTTGTGGCTGCCTCCTCCACCAGACTAGGAAGACTGGGGGCTCCTCAGGGCAGCGATCCTGGTCTCCACCCAGACCAGAGCCCTTTTGCTCAGCACAGAACCCAGCACCAGGTGGGGTCGGCCCCTGAGGACGTTACGAGGATGCAGCAATGGAGCTGAGGAGGAGCGACAGCGGTGCCCGCAGTGCAATGGGGGTGGGATTTTGTTCCCAGAGGCCACCTACTGGAGCCTGTAGAGGAGTGGCAGGGCTGCGGAGAAGGCTGTGGCTCCAAGGGGAAGTGATGGGAATGGATAATGATCAGGCAGGCACCCACTGTGTGTCTTGATCTCAGATCATTCCCTTAACAGCCCTACAAGTTGCTGGAGACCTGTGGACACCCTCCACTCTGCTTGTAAAGATCAGTGGTGGGGTCAGACTTTGAACCCAGAGCCTTGATAAAAACAAATCCCTGGGTGAGAAAAAAGCATGGACACAGTTAGACCCCTACCCTGGGCCTCTGGTTCTGCAGGGTCCCTCCCTTCCGCTCCTAAAGGAGCCCTGCTCCCGGTTTCTTGCACAGCAAGTGTGGGAACTACTCTCAGGGCTTGTCCCTCATCCTCCCTGGATGCAGAGACTGCATCAAGGTCACGTGGCTGGTGGCAGAGGCAGGGTTTACCCCAGCTGAATCACCCTGCGGCTTCCCTACGTCTGCAGTTCTTTCTACCTGGAAGGGTTTCTTGCTCATCCCGGGGGGAGATGGGGTCTCCCCTGCAGTGAAGCCTTCCTGCCCAGTCAATGTCCTCGTCCCCTTCTCCTAGCAGTTCAGCCCTTTGTGCATTACTTTGTCCCTGCACTAGTCACTCCCAAGGACAGTGGTTTGGTTAGGGTCTGTCTTCCTTTTCTGTGCCCAGGGGCCCGTTGGGGCCAGAACGGAGTCCCACTCAGCTCCGGTCCCAGTATACAGGGCCTGGCACAGAGGAGGAACCTGTCAACCTGTGCTAAATGCATGAGCAAAAGTGATGGACCGATGGAGCAGTCCCCCTCCAGGCCCTTTTGGAGGGGGTGGGCTGAGCTCCTACCCGGGGTCCACCCCCGCCCCCAGGCCTGTTCCCGCCTGCAGGCTGGGGTGAGAAGGGGGGCTTTGTCCCCGACCTCCAACCACAGGGAGAATAAAAGTTTGTGAAATATTAGTTTAATAAGACATGCGACTACTATTAAGGATCCGAGCGGTCCTTATTTATTATTCATGCGGCCGCGTGATTTAGGGGCAAGCAGGTCCGCGGAGGCTCCAGCTCTGCCGCCTTCCCCCTCTCCCCACCCTCCCCTTTCCACACTCCCACCCAGTGCCCCCTCTCTCCCTCCTGCTCTCCCCCTCCGCCCCCATCAGCATTGCGCAGGCACATTCTCCAGCCTGGTGCATGATGGTTCGGTGGGGAGGGCTGCGACCCAACACCCTCGGGGCCCCACTGGACCGTGGTAACATGTGACTCTCTTTAAAGCTAGGGGAAGGCCCGAGCTGCCCAGTCCTGTGCGCCGAGAGGGTTCTACAGCTTTGTGGACAGCCACACGAGCGGGCCTAGGGTTCCCTCCTTTATTCCATCCGTTCTCTCGGCTTCCGTCCCTCTTCTCTTTCCCAGGTCGGGGACTTCCGAGAGTAGAACCGTTGGAAAGACTGGGGGAGAACCCCATTCCTTACTCCAGTCCGGTCCCAGCTTGCTGTGTGACCTTAATTAGATCCCTTGCCTTCTCTGGGCCTCAGGAATCCCTCTAAAACTAAAGGTTGGAGTGAATGACCCTAAAATTTCCCAGATATTTTGGGGGGGGGGGTAGGGGGAAGAGATTACATACAATGCAATGCACACATCTTTAAGTATCCAATCCTTAAATATTGATAGATGTAATATACCGATGAAATCACTACCCCGAGATACAGAACAGCTCCATTACCACCTAAAATTTTTTCTTACCCCTTTGCAGTCCACTCCCTCCCCTACTCCTAAAGGTAACCAGTGTTTTATGTCTTTTGCCATAAGTGAGTTATGTTTGTTCTGGAACTTTGTATCAACAAGATCATATAGTACACACTCTTGGGATCTGTGTCAGTAGTTCCTGCCTTTTTATAGCAAATACTCAAATACCACATGACTATGCCATAGTTTTTTGGCTCAGCCCCCTGTTGATGATCATTTGCACTGTTTCCAATGTCTGACTCTTATGAATAATAGCTTCTTTCAACATTTATCTACAAATCTTTTTGCAGAAATACAAATTATAGACATTTAAAAATGTCTCTTAATACTTAGGAGTCAAACTGCTAAGCAGAATATGTGTATGTTCACTTTTTCTAAAAAAAAGAAAAAAGATTTCATTTTTTAAGTAATCTCTACACACAACTTGGGGCTTGAACCTACAACCCTAAGATCAAGAGTTGTACACTCCTCAACTAAGCCAGCCAGGCACCCTGTATGTTTACCTTTTTAGGTAAACTTTCAAATTGTCTTCCAAAAAGTGATACTATTTTACACCCCTCCAGCAAAGTTAGAGATTTCTCGTTGCTCCACATCCTTGTCAATATTTGATATTAACAGTCATCTTTTTATTTTAAGTAGGCCCCATGCCCAGCATGGAGCCCAATGAGGGGCTCGAACTCATGACCCTATCAAGACCTGAGCCAAGACTGAGTGGGACACTTAACTGACTGAGCCACCCAGACTTCCCAGTATTGTCAGTCTTAATTCTCACCATTCTGTGGAGTGGAGTAGTATCTCGTTTTAATATGCATTTCCTTGTGACTAATGCTATTGGTCACCTTTTCAAGTGATTATTGGCCATTTATGTATTTTCCTTTGTGAAGGGTTTAAGTATTTTTCTCAGTTCCATTTAGGTTGTTTGCCTTTCGGTTTTTAATTTATAGGATATCCACGTATTAGGACTACATGTCCTCTGCTAGATGTATGTATTATTTATGTTGTCTTCCAATCTGCTTTACCTATTGATTTGGTCATTTAAAATTTTGATGTCTAATTTGTCAACTTTTTCATGCTTTTTGTGTCCTCGAATAAATCTTCGCCTATCCTAAAGTTATCAATATATTTTCCCCTTATTTTCTTTGTAGCTATAGCTTTTTAAATCTATTTTGGATTAAATCTATGTGGTGTGAGGTAGGGGTTGAGGGGGGTTTTACCCCCATCCATTTCTCCAGTTGTTCCATCACTATTTGTTGAAAATATTTTTCCTATTCACATTGAATATCTTTGCTGCCTTTGTCAAACAACAACAAAATCAATGGACTCTGTATTTGTAGGTCTGTTTCTAACTGATTTGTTGATCCATTTGATCTCTTATGCCAGATCTCCCTGTCTTGATAACTATACTTTTACAGTAAGTTTAGAAACCAGGTAGAATAAACCTCCAACTTTCTTTTCCTTTTATAAGATTGTTCTGGCTATTGTAGGTTCTTTACTTTGCAATAAATATTTTAGAATCCACTTGTCAATATCTACTAGAAAAAGCCTGTTGGGAATGGCACTGGGATCTGAGTTTTTCTGTTAAGTCACTCTGGGAAGGGTCTTGGGAGGCTCCCAGACTCCTGTGCCCTACCCTGCCAGTTTGGCCCAGGGAACAGGCATGGAACTCTGAAAGTCTCTGCCACTGAGCAGCTGCTCTCCACTGCCCTCTCCACCAAAATCGTATACTGAAAGATCAGCACCCTGCTCAAGACACTGTGCTTCACAGGAAACCCAGTCCACAGGGTGAAGACTACAGTGTCCAAAGCCTCAGAACCCCAAGCCCAGTCTGAAGCCTGGACTCAGAGCCCGGAGTCTGGAGCTTAGAGCTCATCTGGTTCTGAGAGTAAAGGAATAAGAGTCCAGCCCCAGCCCATGGAGGCAGCTCTGGATGAAAATGCAAACCTCATATGTAAGATATTTAAGGTTAAGGTATTTAAGGTTAAAATATTATTAAGTATGAGAATTGCTTCAAAAATGATTGAGGGTGAGTGAATGGTCATAGAGAGGAAATCAAAATGGGTCATGAGTTGATACTTATTGAAACCGGGTGATAGGTACAGAGTGTTCACCAGACTTTGTGATTTTGAATGTTTTGTTTGCAATTTTTTAGGATAAAAATTTAAAAAATTCACCCTCTCCAGTGAGGCAAACACCCTCCTCCATCATCTTCCCCACACCAGGGCCCTGGGCCCTGCTGCTCTCTGGCTAATGACAGCCCCTACACCATCTGCAGTGTCCCCAGTGGCTGCCCCCATCCCCCGTGGCCTGTGCATCACGGAGCAGACGCTGACCTGGTGGGAGCATGACCTGGCTGTGCAGTTGGCTGTATCCAAGCATCTCATGGTGTGGTGTTGGCAGGTGGGTTTCCACATCACCTCAAATGAGTTTTAAGATGATTGAACTACAACAGCTGCCACCCACAATCCAAAGCAGGGCCCCAGGCCAGCCCAGAGCAGGGACAGGCAGGATGGCTGGGCAGAGCAAGCAGGGAGAGGGCAGTCAGAGATGATGTCTCCAGTGGTGGTGAAGTGGTCAAAAGTGGTCCAGTGCCCGAGAGCTTTTGAAAGCATTGTTGACAAGTTTCCTTATGGATTAGAGGTGGATTGGAGAAGAAAAGCAGGTGTTAAGAATGACTCCACCGGTTTCAGCCTGAGTAACCCAGTCTATGGAGGGGCCCAGGGGAAGCGGGTTCAAGGAAGCTACGGAGGGCTGTGATTGTGGGTATGTCTGGTTGATGGGGCCAGACCTGCAACCACATGGAGCTGTTGCAACACAGTGCCGGGAGCGCTCAGGGCTGGAGACGTTTCAGGGAACCCACGGAATGATGGGATTTAAAGCTGTAAGACCAGAAGAGGTCACGTGTTGAGGAGTGAGTGTCCCTAGAGAAGATGTCTGAGGCCCAAGCCCTAAGCATACAGATGTTTTAGGATGAGAAGAAGAGGAATCAGCAAAAGAAGCTAAGGACGAGCAGTCAGGGAGGTAGAAGAGCCAAGCACACCTTGGAAGCCACAAGAAGACAGTGTTTTAAGGAGGAAAGCATCTGAGGGCATTGATAACTGACCCTGGACTGGGCAACACAGAGGGCACAGCTGCTTTGGGGACATGGTGGAGTGAGAGCCTGGTAAGAGGGGGTGTGAGAGAGGATGTCGGGCTCCTCTCCCCATGACCCCCTCACTCATTCCAGCTGTTTACCGCCGTCCCACACTCCTTCCTCCTCATCCCTCCCCTTGCTCTTGGGTATCCATGTGGTCTCACAATTAATGGAAAGAAGCTTCCCTCTCCCAAACACACCCTGTCACTAGTACTCACATCCTCCGCGCTTGGTCCCCTCTCAAGACCGCAAAAGACACAGCTCTGTCCTGCCCAGGTGGTGCCTCCATCCAGACCCTATTCCAACTCGGCTCCCCAGAGGCCCCCCTCTGCCGACAAACCGCCTTTCCTGGTGTCCCCCTCCCCCTCCCCCACTCACTGGCATACCCCATCATTAAACAGTAGGCTGAAGTCTGTACCATCTTCAAAAATTTTCCCTTGAGCATATTTTTCTTTCCATCAAAGCTCTCAATTTCCTTTTTCTGCCAGTTTTCTTAAAATAGCCTACATCTGATACCCTCATGGGCTTACCACCTGGTCAGGAGCAGGCGGGGGAGGGCGGCCGGGGGTGCGGGCACTGCCTCTGAGCACACTCTCACCAAGTGGCACTTTGACAGGTAGGACAGGCTTAGAAAAAGTGCCAAAGGGTGATGTCCAGCTTAGGGGTCTGCTCCCTCAATCGTGGGTCCTGGCACTCTGCTGTGTCCTTCGCTTTCTGCAATCTGACTTTGATTTCGGATCCCTCCTTGCTCCCTCCTTTGAACCCCTTCCAGAAATGGCCAGAAATGGAGGGACACACTGCCCCAGAGAAAGCTGGACAAGACAGGGCGGGTGTCTACCCAGGATGCCCCGACAGAGACCAGAAGCCCACCACGGTCACAGAGTCACAGCCGAAACCTGGCTGGGTCTAGCTGCTGTAGACTGAAAAAAGGCACTGGTCAAGGTGAGAGGTTCAGAAATAAGGCTGTCGTGAGACAAAGGAGGTAGAGGCCTTTTACAAGGTGCCAGCGGCACAGATGGGGCTGAACGTCTGGCTTTAACTGAGACACACGCAGGAACGTCCATCTGCACCCAAGGAAGAAGCTGAGTGTCACCCCTGGGCCAAGCTCAAGGATTCAGAACCAAGACTTGTCCCTGAGCCCCAGAGTCCCCATTCCAAAATGTGCCATGGAGGAATCAGCTGGAGCTGTAAGTCCCAAGGCCCTGGCCCCCAAGCACCCCCCCCCCCCGCCCACACATACCGCATTGGCCACATCGGCCTCCTTCCCCTGCTCTTTCCCTCCCATGAAAGAGGTCCAGGCTGCAAGACACTGTCCCCGCACCCCCGGCTCCACATCCCACATCGGAGAGGGGAGCTGAATATTCAGTATCTGGGGAGACAATAAAAATCCCAGGAAGAACCTGGCTAAGGCAATTACCTCTGCATAAATGCATATATTATTCATCCGTGGCTTTGAATATATAAATAATACTGATACAATTTGCATGCGTTAAAAGGAGATGTAATTACCCACTGATGCCTGTGAGTGCCTGGTACCCGCTGGCCACATCCCGGGTCTGCTGCCCCGCCCCCAGGAGCCCACCTTTGCCCTTTCCAGAGGCAGAATATATCACATGTGGGTTTTGTGCAGTTGTTAGGAAGCCGGTCTTTGATGTCCTTGGGGCTTTGGTTGGAGTGGGCTTTTCTTTTAAGATCCCGTGGGCTGTGGCAGCTACTCTGTTCTTAAAACTTTGGGCTATTTTAGCATTATAACAGCTGCTTTTAAAATCATATTTTTGGTAACAAAAAACATCGCACGTTCATTGTATAAAATTTGAAAGATATGCAAAAGCTTGAAAAAAGAAGAGCTCATTCATTATCTTGCTGCCCAGATGTAAGCACGGTCCCTATTTGTCTGATTTCCTGCCAGTCTTCTTTTTTGATGCAGAGATAAACTTTAATTTTCCAAACTCAGGATCATATTATACATAATGTTTTGTAACCTGCTTTTATCTTTTACAATATGTCATGAACAGATGAAGAAATATAAAAGGCTAATAAATAAGAAAAGATGCTCAACCTCATAGTAATTAAGGAAGATACAAATTAAGGAAGATACAAAAAAGAAGAGATAAATTTTCACCCATCACACTGTTAAAGATTTCAAGGAATAATACCCACTGCTAGTGTCTGCATGTAGAAACAGGCTCCCTCCAACAATTCTTGCTGGCAGGAGTGTAAATTGGAACCCTTTCTGGAAGGGTAATTGAGCAATATGTACCAGAAGGCTTAGAAATATGCATGCCTTTGCCCTCTGAAAATCATTCCTTAGAATTTAAATAATCACAGAGATAGAAGAAGATATAACAATGTGAACTGTAGTGTTTTATCATAACAAAAAATTAGAAACAACTTTAATAGTCCAGCATTGGGAATTACTGTAATAAGTTATGGTCTATCTACAAAGCAAAATCCCATGCAGCCAATTATAATGAAAACACACACACACACACACACACACACACACCCCTTATACAATCAAGAGTAAAAAGGTGTTCCTGAAGTATTTATGTTGGGACTTCTGGCTAAATGTGGTAGGTTGAGGAAATGTTTTTATTTCCGCTTCCTCCTGCCACGCTACTAGAAGGAATGAAAATGACATAGACCCATGAGGACCAAGTGAACATGAGAGGAGATGAGAGGCATCAGTACCTTTCTGGGAAGTGGAAGGAGGATGAGGAGTTTAGAAAAGCTGGAAAGGATGAGCCTCATGAGCACAGAACCAGCAGAGCACAGCACTCCAGAAGGATATAAGGGCCGGAGCACCAGTATCAGGCAAGTCCCAGGCCTCAGCTCTGGAGAGCAGCACTGGTCAGAGGTGGGGCAGAGAAGGAGGGACCAGCAAAGGGGACTGGGAAGGGGCATCAGGGGGAAGGGGGGGGGGACCAGGAAGGGGACCAGGAGAGTTCAAGGAAAAGAAAGGGTCTCAAGGAGCAGAAAGCGACCAATTGTGGCAATTGTGGCTGCTGAAACGTCCCATGACAGCAGGTCTGCAAATGGAGGGTTAGCCACATGGTGGTTGTCAGTGAACTTGAAGAGAATCATTTCAGTGGAATGGCCGAGGTGGAGGCCATATGAAAGCGAGTTCAAGGGAGAGCAAGAGGAGAGGAACTAGAGCACGCATTCAGACCAGCCCTGCCCAATACGGGCAGAATGCAAAGCTACACATGTAATTTTAAACTTCTTAGTAGCCACAAGTAAAAAAAGAAGAAAGAAATGGGTGAGCTTAATTTTCTTAATAGATTTTTATCTAAGCAATAGATAGAAAATATTATCACTTCCACATATAATCAATATACAAATTACTAAATGAGATATTTTGTATTCTTTTTCAAATGGAGTCTTTGAAATCTGTTGTATATTTTACCTTTAAAATACAGCTCAGTTTAGGGACGCCTGGGTGGCTCAGTTGGTTAAGCAGCTGCCTTCGGCTCAGGTCATGATCCCAGGGTCCTGGGATCGAGTCCCACATCGGGCTCCTTGCTCGGCAGGGAGCCTGCTTCTCCCTCTGCCTCTGCCTGCCTCTTTGTCTGCCTGTGCTCGCTCGCTCTCTCCCTCTGTCTCTGGCAAATAAATAAATAAAATCTTAAAAAAAAAATACATCTCAGTTTAGCTGGCCACATTGCCAGTAAGCGCTAGCCTAGAGGAGGGTGAGAGAGAGGCCCAGGCTGCAATCAGGTAAAACCAAAGCTTGTGCAACAGGTGTGAGGGCCTGCACCCATTCAGCTCCTTCCGCTGCTTACCTCCAAGAGCTCTAACAGCCAGAGTCCAACCCAAAAGGAAGAGCAGAACATTTTTTCTTAGTTTGTTTGGGTTTGGTTTTGGTTTGCCTTTTTTTTTGCTTCTGAGAAGTGGTAAGGTCTTTTTTTTTTTTTTTTTTAACATTTTACTTATTTATTTGACAGACAGCGAGAGCAGGAACAAAGCAGGGGGAGTGGGAGAGGGAGAGCAGGCTTCCTGCTGAGCAGAGAGCCCAATGTGGGGCTCGATCCCAGGACCCTGGGATCATGACCTGAGCCGAAGGTAAATGCTTAAGGACTGAGCCACTCAGGTGCCCCAAAGTGGTAAGGTCTTAAAGAAAAGATTTATGGATACTGACATTTGGGAGTGGGGTCAGTTAAATGGCCAAAGCCCCATCTGGCCACCGCCTGGTGAAACTGACCAGTTGACAGATTACATCTATGCACACAGGCCTTCTCAACTGCTTTTTAAAGCCCTACTTTTTTTTTTTTTAAGATTTTATTTATTTATTTGACAGAGAGAGAGAGAGAGAGAGAGATCGAGATCACAAGCAGGCAGAGAGAGAGGAGGAAGCAGGCTCCCCGCTGAGCAGAGAGCCCAATGCGGGACTTAATCCCAGGACCCTGAGATCACGACCCAAGCCAAAGGCAGAGGCCCAACCCACTTAGCCACCCAGGCACCCTAAAGCCCTACTCTTAAATATGAAAGATTAAGAGGCACCAAACATCACCTTCTGGTACTTAATACGGTAGACAGTCCTTGAAACACAGAGGCCCAAAATAATAGAAACAGAGGAATCAAGGCAATGCAGGAAGTAGAAGGAAACTTAGAAAAACAATTATTAAACTCCTCAGATGGATGAGAGAAGATATTGCAGCCATGAATTATATACCTGCAAGAGAAATAAAGGAAAAGACAAAGCTCTGCCACATGCAGAATTGAAAACACGATAACAAATGTAAAAATTAAATAGAAGAATTCAAAGAAAACATTGAAGAAATGTCCCAGGTAGGCACTCCTCTCCCCTAAGAGGCAGAGAGTAAAAAAAAAGAAGGGAAAAAAGATTCAAAACTTGAGGATCAGTTGAGGAAATTCAACATCTCACTAACAGGAGCTCTAAGAAAGGAAAACAGAGCACACAGTGGGGAGGAAATTATCAAAGAAACAACAGAAGACAAGTTCTTGGAATTAAGGATGTGAGTTCCCAAACTGAAAGACCCCCTGAGGATGCGGGGCAGTGACTGAAAAAGCCCCACCCCCAACACTGCAACATTTCAGAGCATGAGGCCCCAGAAAATCAATCCAAACTTCCAAAAAGGGAAAGAAACCAGTCACACACAAAGAATGGCACCAAAGTTCTCAACAGTAACAGTGAAACCGGAAGACAACGGAGTCAATGTGGTCATAGTTCTGAGAGAAGAAGATTTATAATCCGGAAGTCAAGATGTAGCCCAAAGAGAGAGTAACTGTGAGAGGAATGGAGCACATTCAGAAGGGGGCAGTCTTCTCGTACATCATTTTCAGGGAGTTCCTGAGGGAGGCCTGTTGGTCACTTTCTGGTCACTTTCAGGCCAACTGGTCACTTTCTGCTCCTCGAGACCCTTTCTTTTCCTTGAACTCTCTTGGTCCCCTTCCTACTGAAATGCAGTAGGGAAGGAGGGAGTCCCAGGGTCTGAGAACAGAGAGGCCAAGGAACTCCAGCTGAAGAGTGGGCCCCCAAACACAGGAATTCCAACACAAAGAGCTGGCAGAACACCTGCTGTGTCCACCCATGTGAAAAAGAATGTCCAACAGGTCTCAGATCTTTTGAATAGTGACAATGACATAAAACTCTAAGCAAATAAAAACAAAAACAAAAACAAAAAGCAGCTCAGCAGCTATCTCCTGCCAGTTGCCTGAGAAAGGAAATACAAGTATACATAGTACACTCCCTGGCTCTGCAGCGAGGGCCAAACCTGACTGCGAGAACTTGAGCAGAGAACCCAACTGGATCCACCCAGATGTCTCACCGAAGGAACTGTGAGCAAACACACGGGCAATGTTGTAAGCAACTAAGTCCGTGTTGACAGGTCACACGGCAACAGGAAAGCAAGATAGCTTACAGCCATAAGCATTTGTTTGGTTCATCCATGTTCAGGTCTGCTGGATGGTTCTTCCAGTTTTAGCTGGGCTCCCTCAGTGGTCCCTAGCCAGCTGTGGGTTGGGGAGGCAGCTCTGCAGACCCGAGCTGGGCTCTCTTCTAAGCTTTGGGGTCTGCAGTTTGTAGACCCATGTTGGATGGCCCAAGCTGAGATAACCAGGTTTCACATCATGGCCTCTTTCAGCCTCCAGGCCAGCACATTTGTTCCTACAACCGCTGGACTCGGTTCTGAGACAGAGCAGGAGCTGCCAGGCCTCTTGAGCAACCAGCACACCACTGTTTCTGCTGCCTTCTGTTGGCTAAAGCAAGTCAAAAGCCCAGCCCACATTCAAGGGTGACAAACAGACTTGCCCTCTTGATAGGAGTTTCTGCAAAGTCACGCATCAGGGGGAAGGGGGGACCAGGAAGAGGACCAGGAGAGTTCAAGGAAAAGAAAGGGTCTTTCTTTTCAAATTGCCACAATTGTCACAGAGGGTGTAGATACAGGAAGGTGGAAAAACTGGGGCCACAATTGATCTCCCTCACTGTCTCATCCCTAAAAAATCCCTGTTTTGAATCTCAAGTCATCCCACGAATCTACTCTCTGCCCCAGACTGTTACTGCAATCTACAGATACCATGCCACTTCCCATTCTCATCTTTGATGGTTTCAATATCCTCCCAGATGATCCTTCTAACCTTCTGGGCTCTCAGTGTCCAAGTTCTTGTCCTCCTAAAACCCCTTCCGCTCTACCTCAGGCACTGTACCCTATGATCACACTCCAGACTTCTGTGTTACCAGCAGCCTACCCCCGATCACCGCCATAATTTCCACCCTACTCTCCAAACATCACCTCTCTCTCCAGCCCACGCCTTCTCTAGTGCCTCATTCTCAACTATCCTTTGCCCCTGAAGAGATTTACAAGCACTGGTATCCCCTTTTCACTGTTCCTACCTGCTCTCTTCCTTACTCAGCTTCAAGTTCACAGCCAATCATTAAATTCTTTCTTGTCTTCACCCTCATCTTATTCCTCTCTCACATTGGGATACACATGTGGCAAAACCACTGCCAAGTTCAATCCAATTTCTTCCCTGCTTCCAATCAGCTCAATGGAACTGGAGAAAAGCATGCAACTGTGAGACATGGAGAAAAGCATACGACTGCTCTCACTTTAAAATTATGACCAGGAGTCTCCATGGCCTTGATGTGGCCCAGCAACTGTTCTGCATTTCCCCCATGCATTCCTTCTCCCACCCTGGAGACCCTTGCAAAGTCTTCTCTGCTTGACTTTTCCCTCTGGCAGGTGAGGTGCCACAGGAATCCACCACTGCACACCTCCACCCACCAGCACATGGACCCATGTACTCTCTGTCTTCCTTCCTGTCACTCTAGACCATCACTTCAACCCTCCACTTGAGCATGAGGTTCTGCCTTTCTTGTCACACAAGGGCACTGTCCAGTAATTCTCCCCCTCTCTCCTCTGTCACCAAAGTTCCCTCCCAATGGGAAGGAACTTTGAACGTGCTCACATTTCTCCCTTACAAAAAACAACTTTGGATTCCATCTGCCTTTCAACTATGGCCCTATTTCTCAACTCCCTTTTGCAGCAAAATCCTCAAAAATGTTATCATTTATATCAATTTTCTCGAATTCTTCCTTACGTTCCCCTAAACCTACCATCCCTTGGAAGCCACTGACATCCAACCCATCAGCTACTTCCATGCTGCTAATTCTGGGGGTCAACTCTGGGTCCCCCACTTTTCCTGGCATCCCAGCAGCATTTGTCACAGTAGCTCAGCCTCCTGGAAACACTTCCTTCTCTTGGCTTCCAGAACAGCGCACACTCCTGGTTTTCCTCTGCCTCACAGCCGTTCACCTTTTTTACTGAACATCCTCGCAACTGCTCTCATTCCCACCTAGCTCCGTCAATCCATCCTCCTTTAAACCTCTAGGATGATCCTCCCGAAGTCCAAATCTCATCCTCCCAGATCCTGTGAGAGCAGACTTTCCTTTTTTTTAAGGTTTTATTTATTAATTTGACAGAGAGACAGAGAGAGAACACAAGTAAGCAGAGCAACAGGCAGAGGGAGAGAGAGAAGCAGATGCTCCTCAGAGCAGGGAGCCTGACGCGGGGCTCGATCCCAGGACCCTGGAATCATGACCCAAGCCAAAGGCAGGTGCTTAACCAACTGAGCCACCCAGATGCCCTTGAGAGCAGACTTTCTTAAACCAGTGTATGTGACAAACTATTTTTGTGCCATCACACGGAAAAGGTTAGTAAGAACTGAGCTGGAAAATTTCTTAAAGTGTTTTTTTTTTGCAGCATGAGCCTAGGGGTATAGCCTGATATCAACTGCTTTCACGCCAGACAACAAAGGCATAAAATGCTTAAGTCACAAAATCTTTCCTTCATAACTTGCCTCATTGTTGTCTAGTACTCACTGGTTTAGACAAGTCTGGGCAAGTCAAATTTTGCTTCTTCAGAGACAACTTTTTCGTCTGTCTATATCTCTATGGGGCTTTATTCTTATAATTAAACATGTCTATGCATATATCTCTTAAAACTAATTTATACATTTTAATCTGTGAGTTTACTAATTTCTTCATTTTTGAAGTATTCTTCCCCTGTATCTTTAATTATATATCTGGTTCATTTTCTTTTCTTATTCAAGGATATTAATGCAGCAATATTTACTAAATACTTATTGATTATTAATTAATTGGGTCTCCCTCTTCTTTGTCATTTCTATCAATCATTTTGAAAAATCTCTTTTCCTCCCCTTGGCTTTCAGAAGAGCTTGTCAAGTTTTCTTCTACAAGACAGCTTCAGTTTTCTGCAGTGAGGATTTTAAAATCATTGTTTCTAAGAATGTTGATTTTTAACTATGTGATTTTATTTTTACTTCTGTTTATATTTCTAGATCAGATGCCACTCTTGTTTTTATTTCTGCTAACCTCATCGCTTTTCAACTCTATCCTTGGTCTTATCATATTCTGTTTTTCTAATGCTCTTGCTTTCCTGACTTTTATTGAGAGAACAAAGCAAATACTTTCTAAAATTTACTTTGGTTTCCTGCGGCAAAATTTCTCTAAATATTTGTTCTTCCCAGACAGTGTACATTTCACAGAGTCTTTTTACAACCAATGCTGCCCCCACCTTCCCCGGTTACTCGTCTTTACTCTTTACCACAGAACATGCTGGAGGCTCCTCTTTGCTTCTGCTCCTACCTCACCCAGGAAGGCTGTTCCCTATGAACAGGCCTCAGGCATCATTCTGATGGGTTCTTGTTTCTCATTTGATCATCTGGCATGGATGTGGTGACTTGATAAGGAATGTCCTAGTGGAACTGCCAGGTTATAAGGAACACAATATTCCTGGACACTGAATGCTCTGTAGTTATTTCCTGGTAGGAAACAATCAATGAACAACTATAATTCCCAGGATGCACCCCTCCTCTCCTGGTTCTGTTTCCTCAAGCTTCTCAATCCGCTGGGGGTGGCACAAGCAGCTCTTCAGAGAGGTCTTAATTTGGATGTGAGAGAATAATGCAGGGGTGGGAGGGGGTTCCTGGACTGGCTACTGAAAATCTTGCCCCTGGGCTGGCAGATTTTTGAATAAGAGCCCTGGTCCCAAGCACTACTGAAATTCCCTCTCCTTTTTTGTCTGACTTGGGATGATAGGAGACATAAAGGCCCATCTAGAAAGTACTTTGGCTTATTTTACAAACTGGCAGAGTTCCTGTTATATTCTAGGCACTCAAATCCATCTCGTCATTTGATCCAGAATAATAAATTAGGTAAGTACTAATATTATCACATTTTACAGATGAGAACGGTTATAAACACATTTCCAAGGTCATCTGGCTGGTGAGTGACAGAGCTGGGATTCAAGAGCAGGAGTATAGAGCTAAATGCCCATCTGTCTCTCTCTCTCTCTCTCAGTTCCTTTCTCTAACTGAAATCTACATAACATAAAATTCACCACTGAAAAGTGTATGATTTAGTGGCATTTAGTATATCCACAGTGTTCTTCAACCACCAACCACAAACCATATTTAGCTGCCAAACATTTTCATCACTCCAAAATAAAGCCCCAAACCCAAACCCATGAAGCAGTCACTCTTGAGTTCCTGCTGCTCTTGCTGGTCTCTCCCACCCAGTCATGCTGGAAACCCCATCTTTGCTGGTGGCCCTGCTGCCATCAGGGAGAGGGCAGGGTGAACACTGCCTCCCCAGCCTGCCTCGGGCCCTTCCTGACGCTCCCCAGCAACCTTGGCCCAGACCACTCACCTCACCGGCAGGACAGAAGGAGCCTTGCCCCCCGGGTCAGCCCTGATCCCTGCCTGGGCCCTGCAGCCTGAAGCCCTTCTCCAATGCCCTGTCCTAACTGTTAGATGCCTGCTTCAAGCCCAGCATTGCCCTTTTGTGCAAAGCCTGGAGTCCTGATGGTGTGGAACCCAGGCCCTCTACCCTTAATACCACCAGGGTTAAGACAAGGAATGTGAGACTCCCCGAGACCATGCAACATGGAGCACAAAGGCCCCCCTTTCCAGTCCCTGCCCTCCATTCCACACAGCTCAGCCTCTCCCCTCCATGCCGGACCTGTGGCCCTACACCCTGCATTATCCCCCTCAGGGGTTTCACGGTCTGTGGGGACCCCTCTCAGCCCCACACTATCTTGCTACTCGGAGCTCCTCAGGGCCAGTGGCTGTGAGCGCTCGTTGAGCTTATGCCCCGGCTCAACACAGGGAGCCAGAGGAATTTGGGTTGAAGTCCATCTTCCTTGAACACGCTCACTTGGCAGCAATCCATGTGCCCCTTTGGAACCCTCTGTCTCCACACAGAGAGAGGTTTCTGGAGCCAAAACATCTTCAGTCTGACCCTGCTGCAGCCAGAGAGAAACCCTGTCTGGCAACCTTGCAGACAGGTCACTTGCTTGTGTCTGGATTTAGTCCACATTAATGGCCACAGAGCAGCCTGAAATTAATGATGGGGAGACCCGAAGACCTCTCCCATTAGCCAGCCTTGATGGCGGCATGGCCAACAGACGTCTCTCTGCCCTTCCCTTCCCAGCTGAGTCAGCCGGGTCTGGAGCCCAGCTAGCATTAGGGTCAGTTAGAATCCTCATTAACAGGACTGCTGCTGGGCTAGCTCCGTCTGTCTTCAGCCATGTCCCCTTGTGCGCCTTTTCTGACATCTCTCAGTCCCCTCCATAGAGTCTCCATGCTCCTCCAAGTTGTGAAGGCAAAAATGACATGACATGTGCAAGGTGCCCGATCACAGAAAACACGGTCAATGCCAACTGCACTTACTGAGGGTAAGTCCACCCGTAGGCATTATTGATGATGACTATTAATTACAAAACTCTACACACACTGCGAAGTCACAGGGTAAGAATGTCTATACACGTACCTACTGGTTGACATTCCTACTGTCTGCGCTCACATCTACATCCACACACCTTCCCTCCCTCCCTCCCTGAGTCACCAGCGCATCACTGAGCATCCTCTTAGGGCTCTAGGTCTATCGGGGGAGATGCGACCTTGATCTGGCGAGGTCAGCGTATGTCCCCATGTGCCTGTCCCAATGTGTGTGCAAACTGATGCAAGGCTACGGGTGCCTATCTCTATGGGTGTGTGTGTGTGTGTGTATGAGTCTGCTCGGGCCACCACAACAAAATCCCACAGTCTGAGTGGCTTAAACAACAGACAACTGTTTTCTCACAGTTCTGAAGGCTAGAAGCCCATGATCAAAGTGCCAGCAAATCTGGTATCTGGTGAGGACTCTCTTCCTGGCTTATAGACAGCTGCCTTCTCACTTGTCTTCACATGGCCTTCCCTCTGCACACGCAGAGAAGAGAAAGAGAGAGAGAGAGAAAGAGAGAAATAGATCAGTTTCTGCTGTCTCTTCCTTTTCTTATATAAGGGCACCTTATCAGTCCTATCAGATTAGGGACCCACCCTTACAACTTCATTTAACCTTCATTACCTTCCCAAAAGTCCAAATATAGGCCTACTGGGGAGTTAGGACCTTCGCATATGGGTTGGGGGGCAGGGCACAATTCAGTCCATTGCCATGTAGGACTTGCGTGTGTGTGTATGTTTGTATGTGTTCGCTCCTGTGAATGTATGCATGTATGTCCTGGCCTAATGTCCACATGCCTGCCTGCTCATGTGTTTGTGTGTCTCCTTGTGCAGCTGGTGGGGGGGGGGGAGGGCAGTGAGGAGCCGCACCTGCCAATCACCCCCTCCCACCTGAGGCCCAGCGCCAACAGAATCAAGTGTGGGCTCCTCTCTGCCGATCAAGATCTATAAATAAAGTTGTCTCCCTGGCATGTTCCACACCACACGCGGCTCTTTAATAAAATTGGCTGAGATTTGTGGATAAGCCTGAAGCAAAGTCAATGCTCGGTGTCAATCCCACGCTAAGAGGGGCCTTCAGGGGTCAAGCTGCTTCCTGTATATGATTCCATATCAAAGATATGTCAGCCGGGTGCTAACCAGCTCCTGAAGCACAGGGAAACTCTGAGCTCTGACCAGGTTCACGCTAGGGTCCTCTGGCTGGAGTGCCACGTAGGAAGTGGGGGTGGGGGTGCAGGGACACCGCCAGAGCCAGCCCTTCTAGGGAGTCAGCTATTCCTCAGTGGCTCTGGGACTAACTCTGACTTCGCTGTCTGAGCACCAGGAAGGAGGGAGGCAGCAGCTTCTCCCCAGCTACTCTTTAAAAACCTCCATCTTTCTGGGCTAGAAGAGGCATGTTTGGAGGGGTGCAGACAGTGTCTCTCTGGGTCTCTGCTACTCCAGAGGAGTGGAGGGGAGCCTCTGCTCAAAGCCACAGGTACAGTCTTACGAACACATGTTGGGGTCCCTGGGATTCCCCGAGCTCCCAGTTGAGAGCTGAAGGAAACTGGGTGTACGGAGGAGCTAAGGGATTCTGTCCACTCTGGGCCACTCGGGGAGGAAGCACATCTAATAGGCATGCTGGCCACACTCAGTGAGGCAGAAAGAGGGGAAATCAAAAGAAGTTTGGTTTAATTAAGTATCAGGAAAGATTTATGCAACTTCCTCTCCTTGTCATAAATATTAATGAGGCCAGCCAGCAGCCGGCTCCTGCAGCATCCGCTAGCTGGCTGGGGAGAGCTGAAGAGGACAGGGCTGGGGTGAGGAGGCCGGCAGCTGCCCCTGCACACACACACACACACACACACACACACACGCAGATGTTGGGTGAAGTCCCCTGCCAAGCACCTGGCCACTTGGCCAGGAGGTCCAGGAAAGTCAGGCTGGGTCCAGTGGGACCAGGAAGGGCACCAGTGGGGTGCCCTTCACTATCTTGTGGCCGAGTCAGCTGAGGAGTCACACCTGAGTGGAAGCATGAGTATGACAGGGAGCGATGGGGTGGGAGGGTCTGGGGGACCTAGGGCAGCTTTCCAGGCTCAGTGGGTCTGGGAGCGGAATGGAGGACAGTGGTCCACTTCCCGAAATGGGAGCTCGATGCTGAGGGAGCTACCTACCAAGCTGCTACGGGTGGCCTGTGTGCTCTCATTCAGCAGATCCTAATTCATATTCCTAATTCAAGACACCAGATCACCAGATCCAGGGCCCCCTACATTCTATTGGCCAAAGAAAGTTTCAAGGAGGCAACTTGGATTCAAAGAGCAGGAAACAGCCACCTCCTGAGGGGAGCAGCCGCAGAGTCACAGGGCAAAGGGCTTGGATACAGTGAGGGATGAATAAGAATTGAGGGCATATTTCCAATCTCACTAAACCTCATGCTCTAAACCTCCAGACTTTCTAGACCCTGCTCTGGCCAGAGGGCTTTACTCACCAGGTGTCATTCCAAGAGAGAGTGACCAAGCCCCCGACATGTGGCCCGTCACCCTTCCCACATCACTGTATTAAAGATCCCTACAGTCGGGTTCCCCTCTTCCTTCCCTCACCCCCACTGCTCATTCCCCGTTACTGCCCCCACCTCCCTGGACTCCTCTGAGCTGCTACATGGACCATGGGCAAGGGGGAGGGGCTTGGCAAGTACGTGCTGAGGTCCAATGCTGCGACCACCTGGGATGGGGAAGTCAATCGTTCCTTCCTGCAACACCAACCTACAGCTTTGGGCAACCTCCTAAAGGACTGCAGCCTCTGTGCAAGATGCACTTGGTGTTTGGATCAGTGGTGGCTGGAGATCTCTGCCAAGTCACCTACGGAACGTACCCTGGTGCAGTCAGCCAAAATAAGTAGAGCTACTGCCATGCTCCAACCCAGAGATGCTGTGGGGTAAACACCTGACCCAAACCCTTTCCAGTGCACCAGGAGTTAGGAAGAAGGCAGCCCAGAACCTGTCTGTCCCTGGGAAGCAAGAAGGCCAGGCTGCATAAGGCCAAGACCCTCCATTATCTTTTCAGACCTCACTGACAAAAAACATATGCAAAGATAAAATGATGAAGAATTTCAAGAAAGCAACACAGTTTCAAGAAGTAGCTTGGCTTAGCTGGTGTGGTGTTTCTCTCTTTTGGAATATTTTTGAGGTGGGAAAAGGAAGAGAAGCCACGGATAAACACAGGCTTTTTTCCTCATGTAGCTGTTATGTACTTGAAGTTTTTGAGGCAAAAAAAGTTGTCTTTTAATTGGTAAGTAATGACATAATTTTTTAAACATTACTTTATATTAAACATGTATGTGTGGGGTGCCTAGTGGCTCAGACAGTTAGGCGTCTGATTCTTGATTTCAGCTCAGGCATGATCTCGGGGTTGTGAGACGGAGCTCACACGCAGGGCTCCATGCTGAGCGTGGAGTCTGCTTAGGATTATCTCTCTCTACCCCTTCTTCCCCTGCTAACTCATTCACGTGCATGCTCTCTAAAAAAAATGTGTGTGCACGTGTTTACATGTAGAGATAGACAACACAGATCGCAAAATGTGCATGACATTTTAGAAACAAATAATATATATTCTCTTGCCTCCTAGAGGCCACTTGAGGCGATACCTCCCGCTCTTTGTAAACATTCTCTATTCTCTTGCACATAAGGGCCACTTTGAAGGAAATGTTTAGCCCACACACCTAGTGTTTCATTAGAGTCAGGCGGACTTCAGTTCAAGATCCTGCTCACCTCTCTGAACCTTACTGTTTTCATCTGTGGCATAAAGTATTTCAATTCCAATCGCAAGATTATAAAGTAACTTTTCGCAAGATTATAAAGTAACTTTACAGGGGCACCAGGCTGGCTCAGTTGAGATTCCAACTCTTGCTTTTGGCTCAGGTCATGATCTCAGGGTCTTGAGATAGAGCCCCGCATCTAGCTCTGCGCTGGGCATGGAGTATGTTTGGGATTTTTTCTCTCTCTCCCCCTGCCTCTTCCTCACCCCTGCTCACATGCACCTGCATACTCTCTCTCTTAAAAAGTAAAAATTATAAAATGACTTTACAGTGAGGCTGTGTTTCATTCATCATTACATCCTTTGTGCCTATCACAGTGCTTAGCACACAGTAGATGCTTAATCAACAAGCGTTGAGTAAAATTAAGTTGAAATCTGGCTAGTATCTCTTAAGAATAAATTCCTAAAAGTGAAATTTCTAGGTCAAAAGGTATGTACTTTTAAAAAAAGATTTTATGTTTACTTTAGAGCAGTTTTAGATTTATAGCAAAACTGAGAGGAACGTACAGAGATTTCCAACATAAGCCCCGCCCCCACACATGCACAGTCTCCCCCGTTATCAACATGCTCCATCAAAGTGATACATCTGTGACCACTGGTGAACCTACACTGACACATTATAATCACCCAGCCCATGGCTTACATTAGAGTTCACTCTTGGTATTGTAAATTCTATGCAATTGGATGCATGTCATTACACAGCATTACAATATCAGAGAGTATTTCACTGCCCTAAAAATCCTCCATGCTCTCTATTAATCCATACCCTCAATGCCAACCCCTGGCAACTACCAATCTTTTTACTATCTCTATAGGTTTTGCCTTTTCCAGAATGTCATCTAATTGGAATCATATAGTGGGTAGCTTTTCCCCTTCATAGTATATGCACTTAAGGTTCATCCAGGTCTTTTCATGCCTTGGTATCTCATTTCTTTTTACCACTGAATAATAGTTCATTGTCTGAATGGACCACCATTCATTTATCCATTCACCTACTAAAGGACTCATCTTGGTTGTTTCTGGGTTTTAGAAAGTATGAATAAAGCTGCTATAAACACCCATGTGCTGGTGTTTGCGTAAGTTTTCAACTTCTTAGAGTAAATACCAAGATGTGTGACGGATAGGTCAGATGGTAAGGGTGTTGTTCCAAAGTGAAAACAGCTGATGGGAATACTATGACTGAGAATTCCGGCTACTCCAAATCCTCACCAGCACTTGGAGCTGTCAATGTTCCGGATTTGGACCATTCTAGTAGCTGTTTAGTGGTATCTCACTGTTATTTTAATTTGTACTTCCCTGATAGCGGATGTGAAGCAGGTATGTACATTTCTTACTCTGAAACATTTTGCCAAATTACTGCCCACAGATATTTTATATATTTACTGTTTTCTCACGCCTACCTTGTGTTATCAAGATTCTGATGTCTGACATTCTGATAAAATGAAAAAGAGTATGCAGCTATAGATTTTTATTTCTGTTATGAGTGGGACTGAGCATCTTCTCGTTTGTTTGAATTTGTCCTTTTAGATGGCTTCCTCTAACATCTCTTTGCCCTTAGTGCTTCTGGTCCATCATTGGGTTTTTAAAACTTATTTGTAGGCATTCTGTATGTTAAATAAGAGACTTGCAAGTGGAAACAGCAGCAGGAACTAGTGGCAAGGTAAGAAAACATAAACTGTAATGAACCTATTGCTGGAGGTTCAGTATGGACAAATCTGAGAATTAAAAACTCCAGAAAAACCCAGTCAAAGGGCCTCCACACCACTTTTTTGACTCCAGGAGTTCAACCACTCTCTCATAGTAAATATCAGAGAAAAGTCACCTCCTGCTTCTGGCAGGAAAGGAGAAAAGGAACCATTCTGAAATATGCCAGAGTATTGATCTTCTTAACAAGAGCTGCCCCTAGGAGAAATGAGTGCACCAAAACCCAACTGATCTGAAATACCCAATTCTTTAGCCATCCTGTCTCACCTAAACGGGAGGGGAGAAACTGAGAAACACTTGTGAAGTTTAGAGTCCAAAGGCACAGGTTCTCTAAAAGGCTGTGATCCAATTACAGGACTATAGAGTGCTTCCCCTTCCTCCACACCTCACCATAACATTACTAAAGACCTATTTGCAATAGTTTCTTTTACCCAATACATGTTTATCTATCAAGAAAAAAAAATTACAAGGCATACTAAAAGACAAAAAACACAACTTGAAGAAATAGAGCAAGCATCGGAACTAGCATACCAGGAATGTTGGGATTATCAGACTAGGAATCTAAAACATCTATGATTAATATGCTAAGGGCTCTTGCAGCACCTGGGTGGCTTAGTTGGTTAAGCATTTGACTCTTGATTTTGGCTCAGGTCATGATCTTGGGTTGGTGAAATCAAGTCCTGCATCAGGCTCCATGGGGAGTCTGCTTGTGGTTCTCTCTCTCCCTCTCTGTCTGCCCCCCACCCCCCACTGCTCATGCTCTCTTGCGCTCTCTCATATTTTTAAAAATATGCTAAGGGCTCTAATGTGTAAAATCAATAGCACACAACAATGGCAATGTAAGCAGAGAGATAAAAATCTAAGAAAGAACCAAAAAGAAGTATAGAAATGAAAACAACTATAACAGAAATTTAGAGTGCTTTCATTGGGCTTGTTCATGGACTGCACACAGCTAAGAAAAGAGTCTCTAAGCTTGAGGATGTATAAACAGCAATCTCCAAAATGAATAGCAAAGAGAACAAAGATTGAAAAAAATAAGAGAGGTTATCCAAGGAAGGTGAAGCAACCACAAATGGTAAAACAGGCATAATGGGAATATCAGAGAAAAAGAAAGAAAGGAACAGAAGAAATATTTGAAACAACAATGACTGAGACTTTCCCAAATTATTTTTAAGTACCAAACCACAAATTCAGGAAGCTCAGAGAACACCAAGTGTGATAAATGCCAAAAACAAAAACAAAAACAAAAACAAACAAACAAACAAAACTATACCCAGGAAGCTGAGATCCTGCCCTTAAAAAGAGAGCATACACAGGTAGAAGCAGCAGTTTGAAAAAATGCCTGGGGTACACAGGAAGAAGAGTTATTTACACATCTCAGAGCATGTACCAGAAGAGCAGCATTTGCAGAGAGACTTTTCCAGGAACAAAGAAGTCGCTGGACACCATCTCCCTCTCCTACCCCCTTGCATAACTTGTTTACGTTAAGCCCTGCCTCACTGTGCTTAGGTGGATCCACCCTTCCCAGTCACAGCTGCTTCAGTCCCAGTGCTGTGGGTACCCTCCCCCAAAAGACTAGCAGAAATCATGCCAAAATCATGACCCATGCATTCTGTAGGGTCTCAGGGGCAGCTGTGGGACCTGTGGAAGCCCTAGGCACACACTGCTAAAACTATGTGTCCCACCCTGGCCAAACATTTCTCACAAGAGTCTCTACAGATTAACAGACTGAAGGAAAAAGCAGCCCAGTAACAGGGCACATGAAGCACACACACAGGATATATCCCTGAAGTATCAGGTTCTGTTGAACAGAGGACACTGCACTGCAAGGCACTACTTCATGACCTCTACTTCATAAGGCCATAACATTCAAGAGCAGGAAATGTAGCTGACTTCCCTAACACAGAGAAACAGACACAGAGTTAGACACATTGAGGAGACAGAGGACTATGTCCCAAATGAAAGAACAGGACAAAACCACAGCAAGAGACCTAAGCAAAATGGATATAAATAATATTCCTGATAGAGAATTTAAAGTAATGATCCTTAAACATACTCAATGGACTTAACAAAAGAATTGAGGACATGAGTGAGACTCTTAACAAAGTCTCAAAACAAAAAAAGAATCAGAGATGAAGAACACAATAAATGGAAATAAAAATACATTAGATGCAATAAATAGGCTGGAGAAAGCAGAGGAATGAATTAGTGAAGTGGAGGGCAGAGAAACGGAAGCAAGCTGAGCAGGTAAGAGGAAAGAAATTATGTAAAATGAGAACAGACAGATTGCTCAGTGATTCCATCAAGGGAATCCAGAAGAAGAAGAGAAAGAAAAGAATACAGAAAAATTATTTGAAAAAATAATTATTTGAAATTATTTGAAAAAAATCAGGGAAGTTTTCAGCTGTTCTGTTCAGTTTTCAATAATTTGAAAAAATTATTTTTTCAAATTATTTGAAATTTGAAATTTTTCAAATATTTTTCAATTAATTAAAATTATTTAAATTTAAATTATTTAATTATTTAATTAAATTTAATTAAAATAATTTTAATTAAAATTATTTTTTAAATAATTTTTCAAATTATTTTCAAATTATTTTTCAAATTATTTTCAAATTATTTTTCAAATTATTTGAAAAAATAATTTTTTCAAATTATTGAAAACTGAACAGAACAGCTGAAAACTTCCCTGATCTGGAGAAGGGAACAGATATCCTGATCCAGAGGGCATAGATACCCCTTAACAGTATCAACCCATGGTCCACCCCAAGATGCATAATAATTAAAATGGCAAAACATAGTGATAAAGAGAATTATAAGAGAACCCTAAGGAAAGACAGTTATATACAAAGGAAACTCCATAAGGCTATCAGCAGATTTTTCAGCAGAAACTTTGCAGGTTAGAGAGAATAGCATGATATAGCCAAAGTGCTGAAGAGAGAAAATCTACAGCCAAGAATACTCTATCAGGCAAGACTATCATTCAGAAGAGGAGGAGAAATAGAGTTCCCCAGACAAACAAAAACTAAAGGAATTCATGGCCAATAAACTAGCCCCACAAGAAATGTTAAAGGGGATTCTTTGAGTGGAAAGGAAAGACCATAAGAAAAATAGGAAGCACAAAAATAAGTATTTTTTAATAAGTATAAGCACAGTAAAAATAAGTATATCTGTAAAAATTAGTCAAGAAACTCACAAAATAAAAGGATGTAAAGAATGACACCATATACCAAAAACATGGGGGGTGGGGAGAGGAGTAAAAAATGGGCTCAAACATAAATGACCTTCAAGTTAATATGGACTGCTCTATGCAGAAGATGTTATATACAAACCAACCTAATGGTAGCCAAAAATCAAAAACCAGTAATAGATATGCAAAGAATAAAGAGAATGGAATCCAAGCCCATCATGGAAGAAAGCCAGCAAACCATAAAAGAGAACAAGAAAAGAAAGGGTCAGAGAGGAACTATAAAAACCACCACAAAACAGTAAAAAAAAATAGCAATAAATACATACTTATCAACAATTACTTCGAAGGTAAATGGACTAAATGCTCCAACCAAAAGACCTAGGGTGACAGAATGAATGAAAAAAAAAAGTGAAAAAAATAAAAAACAAACAAACAAAAAAAACCAAGACCCATCTATATGCTGCCTACAAGAGACTCATTCAGACCTAAAGACATGCAGGCTGAAAGTGAGGGGATGGAGAAATACTTATCATATGAATGCACATCAAAATAAAGCCAAAGTAGCAATAACTGAATCAGACAAAATAGACTTTAAAACAAAGACTATAACAAGAGGACACTATATAATAATAAAGGGGATAATCCAACAAAAAGATATAACAACTTTAAGTGTTTATGCAGCCAACATGGGAGTACCCATATACATAAAACAGGTAATAAGAAACATAAAGGAGCTAATTGATAGTAATACAATAGTAGTAGGGAACTTTAATACCACACTTACATCATCAATGGATAGATCATCCAAACAGAAAATCAACAATGAAACAGTGACCCTGACACAGTAGACCAGATAAATTTAACAGGCACTTTCAGAACATTCCACCCTAAAACAGAAGAATATACATTCTTCTCATGTGCACATGGAATATACTCCATAACAGATCACATATTAGGCCAAAAAACAAGTCTCAGCAAATTCAAAAAGACTGAAGTCATACCATGCATCTTTTTTGACCAAATACTATGAAACTAGAAGTTAGCCACAAGAAAAAAGTCTGGATAGGGCACAAATATATGGAGATTAAATAACATGTTACTAAACAATGAAGGGTTAACCAAGAAATCAAAGAAGAAATAAAAAAAATTACACAGAGAAAAATGAAAACACAATAGTACAAAATTTCTGGGATGTAGTAAAAACAGTTCTAAGAGGGAAGTTTATAGCAATACAAGCCTACCTCAAGAGGCAAGAAAAATATCAAATAAACAACTTAACCTTACCCGTAAGGAGCTAGAAAAAAAACAATAAACAAAAGCCAAAACCAGAAGAAGGAAAGAAATAATAAAGATTTAGAGTAGAAATAAATGATATAGAAACTAAAAAAAAAGTAGAACAGATTAATGAAACCAGGAACTGAGAGATCTTTAAAAAGATCAACAAAATTGGGGCACCTGGGTGGCTCAGTGGGTTAAAGCTTCTGCCTTCGCTACAGGATGACCTGACCAGGGTCCTGGGATCGAGCCCCACATTGGGCTCCCTACTCAGCGGGGAGCCTGCTTCCACCTCTCTCTCTCTGCCTGCCTCTCTGCCTACTTGTGATCTCTGCCTGTCAAATAAATAAATAAAAATCTTAAAAAAAAAAAAAAACTAAAAAAAAAAAATCAACAAAACTGATAAACTTCTAGCCAGACTCATAAAAAAAAAAAAAAAAGAAAGAAAGAGGATTCAAGTAAACAAAATCACACTTGAAGGAGAAGACAAAACAGCCAACAGCATAGAAACAAAAAGAATTCTAAGAAAATATTATGAAAAATTATATGCCAACAAATTCAACAACCTAGAAGAAATGTATAAATTCTTAGAAACATATAACCTCCTGAGACTGAAGCAAGAAGAAATAGAAAATTTGAACAGACTGATTACCAGCAATTAAATTGAATCAGTGATTTTAAAACTACCAGCAAACAAAAGTCCATGACCAGATGGCTTCACAAGTGAATTCTATCAAACACTTAAATAAGAGTTAATATGTATTCTTCCCAAACTCTTCTAAAAAAGGGAAGAGGAAGGGAAACTTCCAAATTCATTCTATAAGGCCAGCATTACCCTGATACCAAAACCAGACAAGGACAACACACCAAAAAAAAAAAAGAGAGAGAGAGAGAGAGCGCGCGCTACAGGCCAATTTCTCTGATGAACATAAAGCAAAACTTCTCAACAAAATATTGGCAAACCAAATCCAAAAATACATTTAAAAAATCACTTACCATGATCAAGTGGGATTTATTCCTGGGACATAAGTGTGGCTCAATATTCACAAATCAATCAATGTAATATATCACATCAGTAAGAGAAAGGATAAAAACCATATGATCATTTCAATAGAAGCAGAAGAAGCATTTGACAGGGCACCTGGGTGGCTCAGTGGATTAAGCCGCTGCCTTCGGCTCAGGTCATGATCTCAGGGTCCTGGGATCGAGTCCCGCATCGGGCTCTCTGCTCAGCGGGGAGCCTGCTTCCTCCTCTCTCTCTCTCTGCCTGCCTCTCTGCCTACTTGTAATCTCTCTCTGTCAAATAAATAAATAAATATTTTTAAAAAAAAAGAAGCATTTGACAAAGTACAATATCCGTTCATGATAAAAATCCTCAACAAAGTAGACTTAGAACATTCCTCAACACAGGGCTTTAAATGAAAAATTCACAGTGGGACACCTGGTTGGCTCAGTTAGTTAAGTGTCTGACTCTTGATTCTGGCTAGATCCTGATCTCAGGGTCAGGAGACTGAGCCCCGCATCTGGCTCCACACTCAGCGTGGAGTCCGCTTATCCCTCCCTCTCTGTTCCTCCCCCAACTTGCACTCTCTTTCTCTAATAAATGAATGAAAAAAACTTTAAAAAAAGAAAAACCCACAGCTAACATCATACTCAATGGCAGAAAAACTGAGAACTTTTCTCCTATGTCAGGGATAAGACAAGGATGTCCCCTCTCACCACTTTTAGTCAACACAGTACTAGAAGTCCTAGCCACAGCTATCAGACAACAACAACAACAACAACAAATAAAAGGCATCCAAACTGACAAGACAGAAATAAAACTTTCACTCTTCACAGATGACATGATACTATACAGGACACCATAACGACTTCATCAAAAAACTATCAGAACTGATGAATGTATTCAGTAAGTTTGCAAAATAAAAACATCAATGTACAGAAATCTATTGCATTTCTGTACACTACTAAAGTAGGTGAAGAAAGGGAAATCAAGAAAAGCTCATTAACAATTACACCAAAAATAAGAAAACACCTAGGAATAAACTTAACTGAAGAGGTGAAAGACCTGTACTCTGAAAACTACAAAAAACACTGATGAAAGAAACTGAAGACAATATGAAGAAATGGAAAGACATTCCATGCTCATGGATTGGAAGAAAAAATACTGTTAAAATGCCTATACTACTCCAAACAATCTACAGATTAAATGCAATCGCTATCAAAATACCAACAGCGTTATTCACAGAACTAGAACAAATCCTCAGATTTGTGTGGACCATAAAAGACTGCATATAGCCACAGCAATCTTGAAAAAGAAAAACAAAACTGGAAGTATCATAATTTCAGACTTCAAGTTATTTTACAATGCTATGGTAGTAATCAAAACAGTATGATACTGGCACTAAAACAGACACATAGATCCATGGGACAGAAGAGAAAGCCCAGAAATAAGCCCACAATTATACGGTCAATTAATCTTTGATAAAGGAGGCAAGAACATGCAATGGAAAAAAAGACAAATTATTCAACAAATGGTGTTGGGAAAACTGGACAGCTACATGCAAAAGAACGAAACTGAGCCGCTTTCTTAAATCATATCCCAAAATAAGCTCAATATGGATTAAGGACCCAATTTTGAGACCTGAAACCATAAAAATCCCAGAAGAGATCACAAGCATTAATTTCTCTGACATTGGCGATACCAACATCTTTCTAGATATGTCTCCTGAGGCAAGGGAAAAAAAATAAAAAATAAACTATTGGGGCTACATCAAAATAAAAAGCTTCTGCACAGCAAAGGAAATAACCAACAAAACTAAAAGATAGGCTACTGAATGGGAAAAGATATTTGCAAATTATATATCTAATAAAGAATTCATATTCAAAATATATAAAATCTGATACAACTCAATACAATACAAAAAAACCAGTAACCAATATAAAATGGACAGAAGACATGAACAGACATTTCTCTGAAGAAGACATACAGATGACCAACAAACACATGAAAAGATGCTTGACATCACTCATCATAAGAGAAATGCCATTCAAAACCACACTGAGATATCACTTCACACCTGTAAGGATGGCTACAATAAAAAAAAAAAAAACTCAAGAAATAAATACTGGCTAGGATGTGAGGAAAAGGAACCTTCATGCCCTGCTGGTGAGAATGCAAATTGGTCCAGCCTTTGTAGAAAACAGTGTGGAGATTCCTCAAAAAATTAAAAATAGAACTATCCTATGGATCCAGTAATCTCACTACTGAGTATTTACTCAAAGAATATGAAAACACATACTCGAAATGATATATGTACCCTGATGTTTATTGCAGCATTATTTACAATAACCAAACTATGGAAAACAGCTTAAGTGTCCACTGACTGATGAATGGATAAAGATGTGCTCTGTGCATCTGTGTGTGTGTGTGTGTGTGTGTGTGTGCATATGTGTATATATATGTATATATAATGGAATATTAGTCAGCCACAAAAAAGAATGAAATCTTGCCATTTGTAACAACATGGATGGATTTAGAGTATAAAACTAAATAAAATATGTCAGAGAAAGACAAATACCTTATGATCTCACTCATATATGGAATTTAAGAAATAAAACAAGCGAAGGAAAAAAGTGATAAACCAAGAAACAGACTCTTAACTATGGTTAAGATGGTTACTAAAGGAGAGGTATGTGGTGTGAAGGGTGATATAGGTGAAGGGGATTAAGAGTACATTTATGTTGATGAACGCTGACTGATATATGGAACTGCTGAATCACTCATCATACATCTGAAACTATTGCAGACTATGTTAACTATACTGGAACTAAAATTTAAAAAAATTTTTTTAAATAAAAAATAAACAAAAAGCCAACAATGATCCCTTCTCGTTTACATGTCTGTAGGTCACCCAGTAAGTGGCTGATCTCACCTTAGCTTGGCTGGTCTTGGGTCAGGTAGGTGCAGGTGTGTTCCAAGTATCTCTCATCTTCTGGACCAGTAGGCTAACCCGGGTATGCTTTTCTCACGGTGATGGCAGAGTCACATGAAGGCAAGCAAACCATACAACACATTTCAAACATCTGCTCTTAAAATATCTACTCACATTACCCTGGACAAAAGCAAGTAAGATGGCTAACCCCCAGGCCAACGAGCAGGATATATGCTCTCTTCCTATGAGGACATGATGAACGTGTGGATGTCTAACTATACTACAGAGGAGTAAAGATTTGGGCCCATAATTCAATCTAATTCAATTTACCTTACGTATTTCATTTTATGGAGCTAGTGGAAATCTGAAGCCAATACTGAAAAGAGCTCAAAAATGATGTTACAGATGAACCTAACTTATGAATTTGGATGTGAACTGCTTTAAAAATTAGTCAATTAAAATAAGCAATGATATTCTCAAAATCATCTTTTACAAGCAAGTATGATTTATCCCAGAATTTTAAGGATTATTTATATGTAAGAAACCCATTCATGTAATACATCCTATCAAAAGGACCAATTAAAAAAAGATATAACCTTACTGAATGTAGAAAAGATATAGAATAAAATTCGACACTCATTAGTAATTTTTATAAACTCTTTAAAAGCCAGGAATTGGAGAGTATTTGTTAACATAATAGAGCAAACTTATCTTAGAACAACAATAGAATGCATCTATGGGACACAACAGATGTCCTGTAAATTCAAGAGCAAAACAGCATGACTACTTCCATTTTTATTCAACATTTTTCTGCTCAATGAAGAAAATATATGAATGCAAAAAATATATAAAGATAAGTAGTCTAACTATTAAAAAGGAGATGAGATCATCATTATTTACAGATGATACAATTACATACCTACAAAACATAAATGTATCAACTGAAAAACTCTTAGATAAATGAGTAGTCAAATACAAGATAAATAATTGAAAATCAATGATTTTTCTATATGCTAGCCATAACCAGTTATATGATATAATAGAAAATAGATTCTATTTACAATAGCAATAAAAACATAAAATATTTAGCAATAACCATAAAAAGAATGGTGTAGAAATTATATGTGAAGAATGCTACAAACCTTTATTCAGAGATATGGAGGATTAGAAAAAACAGAAATGTATACCAAGCTCAAGAGTGAAATAATGAAATATTGCCAAGATATGAATTCTTCCCAAATTTCTTTATAGGTTTAATACAGATCCATTTGAAAGATTAAAGGTGTTGGACCAACTTGAGAAGTAATTCTAGAGTTCATCAGGAAGAATAATTTTGAGTATATATATTTTGAAAAAAGTGAAGTTATGAGGGGGCTCTAGTCCCATCCAGTAACAAAACTTACTGCATAGTGCAGTAACTTATTTCATAGTACAGTAACTTATCTGGGGCCTCTGCCTTTGGTTCAGGTCATGGTCCCAAGGCCCTGGGATCGGGTCCCACATCGGGCTCTCTCCTGCTCAGCGGGGAGCCTACTTCCTCCTCTCTCTCTGCCTGCCTCTCTGCCTACTTGTGACCTCTGTCTGGCAAATAAATAAATAAATCTTAAAAAAAAAGAGAGAGAGAGAGAGTCATTGTTACTGTATTAGACAACACGCCTCAACAGATCACTCTAAGTTGGAAACAGACTTTAGTTATAAGAACTTACATGTAAGATGGTGCATGAACATGTACATTCCTTTAACATAAAAGACACGTTGCACTTGGTTGTATGTAACAGAAACTTGACTCTTAGGGTTTAACTACTCACTGCATGAGGGCACTGTTTCTCTTATTAAAACAAGCTGGTCACGCGCGAACAACCCTTCCCTCTCCACCATGCAGGGAGTGTGTCTTTCACCCTGAGGTTGCAAAAATGACCACTCCACCTTTATTATAGAGATAATAAAGAAGGAAGAACAGAAAGGGAAGAGGGAGCGAAGAAAGGAGAGGAAAGGAAGAAGTAGCAATATCTACCCTGAAGAGAACTCCCCCAGAAGTCTCCAGCAGATACCCACTTAGAGTCTCAAATATGAGATATCATAAAAAATGAGTCACACTGCTGCCCCAAACTGTAAGGGAACCTTAGAGAAATACTTTTCCAAACAAAATTAAGATTCTGCTGATAAGAAATGTTAAGTGTTATAGATAGGCAGCAATGCCCGCCATAGAAAACATCTAGATCATTGCAAGACGGAAGGGCAAGAAGGAGTAACTATTTGACTAATGAAGTTAGAGAAATTGCCTAATATGTTTGGTTTTAAAAAAACCTCTTTAATTTTTATCTTATGTCAAATACTAAGATAATGTCTGTAGGATTTATAGAATTATGATTTTTTAAAGTGGGACTTTAAACTCTTGTTTAAGCCAATGTGGGACTTGAACTCATGATCAAGAGTTACCTGCTCAACCAGAGCCAGCTGGGTGCCCTGGATTTATAGAATTAAAAATATAGGAAAATTAGAAGAATATATATGCAATTAAAGAACATTTTTAACTTCATGGAAAGGAAAAGGACTATCTACGCCTATTAGTCAAGAAATAAGTATCAAAGAAACATACTGATAAATCTCACTAGAGTCCATTTAATTTTGTAAGTTAAAAATCCTATTGCAAAATTAAGAGGCGAACAACAAACTGAACAAAGAATCAGAAAGGGTTACTATCCTTAGTATATATTATGATATGGATCAATAGGGGGTTAAAAATTAAAGCCCCCTAACATAAAATGTTGACAAAGGACTTGTAGCCAACAATTCATGAAAGAGGAGACCCAGTTTGGAGTACCTGGGTGGCTTGGTCAGCTGAGCGACTCTTGATTTTGGCTCAGGTCATGTTCTCAGTGGGGGGATCAAGGCCCACATCCGGCTCTGAGTTCAGCAGAGAGTCGGCTTCAGGATTCTCCCCTCTCCCTCTGCCCCTCCCCCTATGCATGTGCGTGCTCTCTCTCTCTCTCTCTCCCCTCCCCAACTTCCCTCTCAAGTGAATAAATCTTTAAAAAACAAAGAGGAGACACATATGAAACAATGTGCTATTTTGAATATATTGATAACAATTCAAAAACACTCCAATCATTAATTTTGTTTTCTAGAAAAAAATATAAATCACACAGGTCGAGAACTTGGAAATGCAGAACAGCATGAAGAAAACAAAAATCACCGTGCTCCAACCACTGAAAGAGGAGAGCTTTTGGAGATGTGTCATTCCACTCTGGTTTTTTCCTTCACAAATACTTTCTAATTAGTTCATTTTTCTCTATTGTCTTTCCTTTTGTTTATTTCTTTGATTGCCTCACACTTCACTGTACTTTTGTCAGCTATCCCCCAGTGGAGCATATGCTGCTCCCCTCAACATAAGCCTTCCATGGGAACAGCAAGGGAAAGGCCAGATATCAGGTAAGCAGCGAGCAGCATTTTCCACAGGAAGTTGATAGGGCTCCAACTGCTAAGGAGGCTCTGCGATCTAGGGAGCCCGTGACATTGGATACATATTTCCTGCCACTGGCACACAACTATGCTGAAACCTAGCTTTTTGTGGTTTTGCTTTCATTCAGTGTAAATGGTAAAATAAAACCCTTGAGAATTTTGTTCCTGCTGGACTTACCCTTACCTTATAATAAGTTATAAATTTTGTACGAAATACAAAAATCAACCACCTAGCAACGCTGGAAAGGGAACAATTTCAGCTTTTTTCTTTCCCCAAATGGCAAGGTAATTGTCACAACATTGCTTACTGAATAATTCTCTTTTTTAACTATTTCGGTCCATTTTTAGATTCTATTCCATTTTAGATTCTACTCCATTACTTTCATTATTTTGCATATCTATCTATGCACCAGTACCAAATTGCTTTAATACTGTAGCTTTATTTTTTCATTTTTTTATTTTAGAGAGAGAGCATGAGCAGGAAGGGCAAAAGGAGAGGGAGAGAGAATCTCAAGCAGGCTCAATACTGAGCGTGGAGTTCAACACGAGACTTGATCTCACCACCCTGAAATCATGACCTGAGCCAAAACCAAGAGTTGGACACTTAACTGACTACACCACCCAGGCGTCCCAATACTGGAGCTTTAAAATGCATTTTTAATATCTGTAGGGCAAATGTATCAGTTATACGTGGGGGTGTAATAAACAAGCCAAAATCTAATGGCTTCCAACAAACACCAACTTATTTGCTCATGACTATTAAAATTAGCATGCATAGAGTTGCATAGAGTCAGAAACTAATATCTTTACCCTACTCCTGGACAATGCAGGGACCTTAAGAACACTTTAATTTGGACAAACCCTCCTGACCCATGCTTTTTTTTAAAGATTTTAATTTATTTATTTGACAGAGAGATACAGTGAGAGAGGGAACACAAGCAGGGGGAGTGGGAGAGGGAGAAGCAGGCTTCCCGCTGAGCAGGGAGCCTGATGTGGGGCTCGATCCCAGGACCCTGGGATCAGAACCAGAGCCGAAAGCAGACGCTTAATGACTAAGCCACCCAGGTACCCTATGACCCACGTGTTTTACCCCATATTTTCTTCTATCCTTTTGTAAGCCTCACATATTTGATACATTCTTTGTATTGTTTCATATAATAAATGTGAGTTTTTTAATTTTTATTTTAGGTCTAACTATATGTTCACCGTTTTCTTTGCTCAGTATTCCTATCTATAACTCACACTTTTTGTTTAGGGTCACTTTTTTTTTCTTTTGTTTTTTGTGTTTTCCTTTTTGATGGATTCGGGTCAGTACTGAAGACATTGTCTCATTACACCTAGTTCCATTCAAGAATAGAAAATAGTATTTGAACAGAAAAACTCTGAAGATTTTTTTAGTTAGTGTATCCTTTAAGCTTGAATGTAGGGAAGTGAGGATCAGAATTGGACACAACAGAGCTATAACTGGTGTGTTGTGGGTTTTTTTCCTTAATGCAGGGTTATTCAGGCAGAGGACAAAAATATACAGTACCAAAGTTAGGAATACACAACCCAAATTAGTCTTCTGTAAGCTCTGTATTTCTTTGAAATGTTAAATTGCATATGAATACTTCACAGATCAACCTTTCATTCTGGCTTGTGCAACACGTCATCAGAAAGGCCTTGTTCCTCCGTGGTAGTGATGTTTGTATACGTATTTTGAAAAAGAGGTTCATGTGCATAGCATAGCATATAAGTAAGAATAAAAGAGAAGTTTCAACCCGATTTTATATGAGAAATAATATGGTAGGTTTTGGGGGCTGTATTTTGTTTTGTTTTGTTGGGGATTTTTTTTTTTGTTTTATTTTTGCATTTTCTAAGACTAAACAGCCTGAATTTATTTATTTATTTTAAAATTCTTATTTAAATTCTAGTTAGTTAACATATAGTGTAGTACTGGTTTCAGGAGTAGAATTTAGTGACTCATCACTTACATACAACACCCAGTGCTCATCACAAGTGCCCCGCTTAATACCCATCACCCTTTTAAGATTTTATTTATTTATTTGACAGAGGGAGAGAGAGAGAGATCACAAGTAGGCAGAGAGGCAGGCAGAGGGTAGGGGGAAGCAGGCTCCCGGCTGAGCAGGGAGCCCAATGTGCGGCTCGATCCCAGAATCCTGGGATCATGATCTGAGCTGAAGGCAGAGGCTTAACCCACTGAGCCACCCAGGTGCCCCCCCATCACCCTTTTAGCCCATCATCTGCCCACCTCCCTCCATCAACCTTCAGTTTGTCAGAAGTCCTATAGGGAGAGACTATTAATATAAAGTCTCTGGGTTTTTATTTATTTTAAAATGAATTTATTTGATAATTTGTCTTCAAATATTACCTCTCCCTCCATTCTCTGATCATCTTCTTGTACTTTGAATAAATGTGGTTTGAGATTTAATTTGTGATGTTAAGACCAATCGGAGTCCAGGTGTTGTCAACTTGATCACACATTCAAGAGTGCCTTGACTTTGATCACTGGTTGGTTTGGTTTCAGAGGTCTGTCTCAGCAGGTTTAGTGTTCTGCCTCTTTGCTCTTTCATCCAATCCTCAGTCCTTCTCTGAATCAGGGCAGGGAGTAGAGGGTGACCCACATAAGCCACACTTCCCAACCACCTGTGTCAGCAGGACTCCAGGTGGATAAACCCAGTGGGAGACACTGGTAGAAGACGGGCGCCCTCTCTCCTTCAGCTCTGTCTCCATCAACAGCTGCATATTCTTCCTGCCTCTTGCTGGACCACAATGCCCCTTTGGTTCCAGCTTCCTCCTAGTGATCTCTGCCTTTAGTCTGCAGCAGCATACCTCTTCCCTTTGTCCCTCCCATGGCGGCAGCTTCTTGCTATTGCCAATGTCTGGGCTGCCTCACTGTCCACTGGTTTCTCAGCTCTTCTACCACAGAGGCAACCAATTCCCATGTTAAATTCCCTCTGTTCGACACCCAGAGTGACTTCTTCTTCTTTTTTTTTTTTTTTAAAGATTTTTATTTATTTATTTGACAGAGAGAGATCACAAGTAGGCAGAGAGGCAGGCAGAGAGAGAGGAGGAAGCAGGCACCCTGCTGAGCAGAGAGCCCAATGTGGGACTCGATCCCAGGACTCTGAGATCATGACCTGAGCCGAAGGCAGCGGCTTAACCCACTGAGCCACCCAGGCGCCCCCAGAGTGACTTCTTTTTCCTTCCTGAATCTCCAGAAATATTATATTGGTTTTGTTTTTAAAAAGAAGACAAAAAGTTCTTTCTCTATGCTCCTGAAGAATTTTAAAGCATTGATATCATCTGTTTTTAACAAGTTTGAATGAATAAATTTATCCGGACCTCAAGCTTTTTAAGTGGGAAACTGGAATAATTTTTCAATTTTTCCTATGGTTTTTGATCTGTGTAGGTTTTAGGTTATTTTTAAAGAAGAAAAACGTGAAGTATCAGTTCATACTTTAAAAACTATAGATTTGGACACCATCTTTTTAAGTTAGATAATAAAAAATACATGCAAAATGTTTCTTTTGTTTTTCTTTTAACAGTAAATTTGCCTGCCTCCAGATTTGGCTCAAACAGAGAGTATCTTTCAGGGTGATCCAAGGGATTGTCTCAGGATTAAAAACTGGCAATAAAGACAAGCACAACCAGGAGCTGACTAAGATACAACAGCCCCTGGAATTTAAGATGTGAGTTGTGTTGCCATTGAGACTAAGCTAATAGGAGATAGTTCTCATAACCTGCAAGTTTCTGACTTATCCTCTCTGAAATATTTCCTCTCCCACCTCCAACTGCAAAATGTATTTCTAGAATTCCAGGAGTACTTGCTAAAAGAATCATTACTACTTTCCTGCTTCACATTTTTATATACATAAACCATCATGATCACTTTGACCAGTACACAATCTCCTTTTATATCATTAATTTATTCATGAATTCATTAAACATTTACTGAGCAGAGGCAGTGCCAGGCAATGTTCTAGACACTGGGGCTGTAGTGACAACCACTAAAGACCCCGTCTCTGCCCTTGTGGAATTTACAATCTCACAGGGAAAAGAGAATTGACGATGTTACTGCAATTTTTGGTAAATGCTTGGAAGTCAGAGTCCCAGATGTTGGGGTTGCAGGGGTGGGTCAAGGAAGCCTTCCTCAAGAAAGCAACATTTCTGCTCGGGCTCAAGGATGAACAGGAGCTGACCAGACCAGGATATGTGTGTGCAGGTTATTTCAAGGAGAAAAAAGAATTTAGGATGCAAGGTGCTAAATTGGTACCGTGGTTTTCTCTCTGCAAACCCTCTTTATTAAAAACATCTTTTGAATGAAAAACACCTTAAGTGGAAAGACAAGAAAGGAAGAAAGGAAGGGAGGGAAGGAAGGAAAGTGAAAGAGAGAGAGAGAGAGAGAGAGAGAGAGAGACAGAAAAAAACACAAAACCAGTAACATCTATTCAACACAAGTCTTGGCATCAGATTTAACTGTGTGCCTTTGGCTGGGTGACCAGACTTCTCTGAGCCTCAAATTCCTCCTCCACATAAGAGGTTCATGTTAGCACCCTGCCAGGCTGCTATGAATATAGAATGAGAACAAGTTTATGCGAGTGCCTCCTAGCTGAGAACGGATCACCTCCACACGTAGGAGTATTTTTTTTTTATGGCTATTTACATTTGTTAACCTGATTTCTATGAAGAACTACTTGGGAACTGCAGCCTGAGAGTGATCTTAGTGATCTAAGGCTGCCAGAAGCCAGAAATTCAGGGACCTGGGCCCAAGGAGGGGGGACCCCCCCCCAGGGCTCCCAGTCCGCCCCACCCCACCCCCAGTATTCACAAGCTTGCCTCGCTCCTGTATATGAATGAGGTGATCTTTCAGCTGCCCTTTGTCTTGGAAAAAAATTAATTCTCATTTGCATTACCTCGTCTAAATGTCACCCACCGATATTTTGTTAGACATTAGCGGCGCTGGCAGGGAGGGCCGCGGGGTAATTGTGTTCTGCCTGGTGCTGGGATTTACATAATTTCAGACAGCAATTAAAGAATCCTGGGGAATTTTTTTTTTCTCTTTTCCAACCTCTCCTACAAAGAAAGTGTTCGTTTACATTAAGCGCTCAGCTCCTCGCTGTTCATTTGCATAAAATTAAAGGTTTTTGTGTTCCCGAACAGCAGGGTAACATTTAAAATTCCGTTTTAAAAAGCTCACCTTACAATAATAAAATGTTAATATCATTTCATAGGCAATGCAACGTTGCCAGATGCCTTTCACTTCCAACTTGTACCCGCTGCTAACTGTGTTCCCTCTCCCTCTCCTCCATCCCTTACCTCCCGTCTTTGTCCACTTCTATCCAGCCCCCCACGTCTTCTCGGCCTCACCCTATCTTTGATTTCTCCTTTTCTCTTTCCCCCCTTATTCCTTTTCTAAACCGAATCCAAATGTCCTCAATCCTCGCCAGCCTGGGGCCATGAGCAAAGTCAAGCTTCCATGATCGTCCCGTGAATCATGGTGCCAGGCTCAGCTGCCAGGTCCTCAGGAGATCCTGTCTCTACACTGTTCTCCAAGTCGCCACCCACCCAGTGCCACATCCCATATGTGCTGGGCTGCCCGAAGCCAGAGTCAATCCTGGTTGCTCTCACCACTCCCGTGAAGCCCGCAAGCTGCCGCAGTCACTGTGGACGCCCGGGATGCCTCACAGAGATCCTTCCTCAGCCACTGCTACAGTTTCCCAGTGGCCCCCGGCTCTCCTTTAGTTTATTCACTCATTCCTTCCCTCTCTCTGTCAAACGACATTGAGATGATGGTGCCTGAAGGTGCTGACAGCAAGGACCCCTGCCTCTCCCCCTCTCACTGCCCAGCCCTGGGGCAAGCCTAGGCCATCAGACAGGCTCCCTGCCCCTGCCCCCAAAAGAACACCCCCTCAGGACTCGCTGGCTTTGTTTGCCACGTGGACCTCCTCGGTGCACCCCAGCCTACCACAGTATAAGAACCTCTGAACTCTAAAAGGAGAGGCAAGGGCAAAGGGGGGAGTCACTGATCCTTTTTTCCTGTGAGCATCCACAGACATGATGTCAAGTTTGTCCCTTGGAAGGGCAATGGCTTCTCCTCATTTGCCAACTGTCTAACCTCAGCAAGCACTGGTTTCCAGGTGTAGACATAAGGTACAGACAAAGGGCCCAGGCCAGAGATATGAAGGGAGAACCAGTTTTTTCACACGGAGAAAAGCTTACGAGCTGTAAGGAAGAGAAAAGAGAGAGACAGGGAACAAGCCTCACCAGTGGTGGGGAGACAAGGGGAGCCCAGGGAGAGGCAGGCATGCAGGGTAAGCAGAGGTTTTCCACACTCCTTGCGTCATCCAGAAGGAGGCAAGGGTGGGGGTAGAAACTACAGAAAGCTAGAATCCACCCCTCTTAGCCCATGGCTTGAGAGCTCAGGATCAGGAATGATGCTAAGATATAGAAAAATAAAGACAGTTCTGTTTAGTACAAACCAGTTTGGGAACTGATAGTCCTACAACAAATATGTAAGTTTTTAATGTGACAGAGTCTCTAAGAGATAAGAGGGCGTTAATGAAGTGGGAAGGGGATGAGTGCGGTCATTCCAGCAGAGGGATCAGCCTGCGTGAAGGTTCTGAAGGGGGAAAAAGTATAACTTGTGGAAGACCTGAGGGAAGGAAGGTGAGACGCCTGGAGCACAGGAAGCAAGGGGAGAGGCATGCAAACAAAAACCAAAACAAAACCCCAGAAAAGTATTAGGGCACCTGGATGGCACAGTTGGTTAAGCATCAGACTCTTGGTTTCAGCTCAGGTCATGATGCCGTGGTCATTAGATCGAGCTCCTCATTGGGCTCTACCCTGAGCACGGAATCTACTTGAGACTCTCTTTCCCTCTCCCTCTGCCCCTCCCGCTCATGCGTGGTGCTCCCTCTCTCTCAAATAAATATATAAAGTGAAACAACAAGAAAGCATGGCCCATACGCAGGGAAAAAAATCCCTTAACAGGAACTGTCTCTGTGGAAGACAATGAACTTATTAGACAAAGAACCCCAATCAGCTATTTCCAATATGGCCAAAAAGCTCAGGGTAGCCAAGTCCAAAGAACCAAACGAAACCATGAGAATGTTATTTTACCAAGTAAAGAAGACAAATAAAGACACAAGCTTTTTAAAAAGGAACCAAATAGAGATTCTAGAGTGGAAAAGTACAATAAGGGAAATGAAAACTTTACTAAAGGTGATCAATAGCAGATTTGAGCTGGTGGAAGAATGAATCAGCAAATCTGCAGACACATCCATCGAGATTACTTAGTCTGAGAATCACAGAAGGAACAAACAACGAAAATAAGGGATCAGTGCCTCTGAGACCTGTGGGGTTCTCAGTCAGACACACAACCATAGACATAATGGGAATTCAGAAGAAGAGGCAAGAGCCAAAGGGACAGAAAGCATATTTGAAGAAATAATGTCTAAAAACTTCCCAAATTTGATGAAAAACATGAATCTATACATCCAAGCAGCTCAAAAAAAACTTCAGTTTAGACAAATCTGAAGAGATGCACACAGAGACGCAACATAAGCAAACTGAGGAAAGACAATCCTGAAAACAGCGAGAGACAAGGGACTAATCACATACAAAGCATCCTCAATAATATTTGCGGCCAATTTCTCATCAGAAACCATGGATGTCAGAAGGCAATGTGATGAAATATTCAAAGGTCTGAGAGGAAAAAACCTGCCAGCCAAGAATTCTATATTCAGTAAAATTATCCTTCAAAAATTAAAGAGAAATTAAGAATACCCAGGCCTTTTAATGAGAGAAAGAAATCCTTTCAATAAATGGTATCAGGGCAGCAGCAAAAGAATGGTATCAGGGCAACAGCAACTAGTTCATACTATTTATACAATTAACTTGAAATAAGTTAAAGATCTAAATATAAGAGCTAAAACTATACGACTCTTAGAATAAGACATAGATGTAAATGTTCATGACCTTGTGGATTAGGCAGCGGTTTCTTAAATATGAAAAGTGCAAACAAGAAAAAATATACATAATTTGGGCTCATCAAAATTAGAATCTTTTGTGTATTAGAGGATATTATCAAGAAAGTGAAAAGCAAACACACAGAATGGAAGAAAATATTTACAAATCATATATCTGAAAAAGGTTTAGTATCTGAAATATATAAAGAACTCTCATAACTCAACAACAAAAAGATAAATAACCCAATTAAAAAACAGATGAAGTACTTGAACAGACGTTTCTCCAAAGAAGATAAACAAATAGCCAGTAAAGCCCAGGAAAAGACAGTCAACATCATTAGTCATTAGGGAAATGAAAATCAAAACCACAACGAGATACCACTTCATACTCACTGGGCTGGCTATCACAGTAATTTTTTTAATGGAAAATAACAAGAGTTGGCAAGGATGTGGAGTAATTAGAACTCTAATACCTTTGCCAGTGGGAATGTAAAATGGTAGCACTGCTGTGGAAAACAGTTTGGCAGTTCCTCAAAATGTTACACATAGAGTCACCATATGACCCAACAGTTCCCCTCTAAGATAAGAAAACTGAAAATATATGTTCATGCACAAACTTGTATACAAATGTTCATAGTAGCAATATTCATAGTGCCCAATGAGTGGAAAGAAGCCAAATATCCATCAACTGATGAATGGCTACGTAAGATGTGGTACATCCATACAACAGAATGTTATTCAGCCATAAAAAGGAATGGAGTTCTGATACAGGCCACAACACGGATGAGCCCTGAAAATATTATGCCAAGTGAAAGAATCCAGAACCAAAGGGCAGATCTTGTAGAATTCTATTTACATAAAATGTCCAGAATCGGCAAATCCATAGAGACAGAAGATGGAATAATGGTTGCCTATAGGGTCTGAGGAGAGGGGGAATAGGGAGTCACTGCTTAATGAATACATGGTTTCTTTTAGGGCTGCTGAAAATGTTCTGGAATCAGATAGTGGCAATGGTTGTAAAACACTGTGAATATACTAAAAACTTCTGAGATGTACACTTTAAAATACTTTATGTCATTTATAGAGCAAGTGAATACAATGTATCGCAAATGAGGTAAAATAAGAACTGGTAAATAGGAGTAAGTGGTACATAGGTATTCTTTACCAAATGACTTAATTTTGCTACTATGTAATTGTTCTATAAATGTGAAATTATGTTTTAAAATAATGGCTTAAAATGGAAATAAAAAGTAAGCATCAGGAGGAGCCTGGGACCTAGGAGAAACACGTGTCTCTGTGTATCTGCACAGAAAGAAATCAAAGTGAAAAGGAGAATGGCGTGAGCAGCAGTGTGAGCCTGGGCCTGAGTACTCCTTTGTGAAAGGTACAGAAGCACACACGTCCCAGAGTCTAGGACAGGATTCAGTAAGATACAGAAAATGCTGAGACAGTCCAGTGTCTGGTCTCAGCAAACAAGGACAGTTATGATGATGATTACATAACACTTACACACCTGCAGAACTTTTCTAAGCACATACACAAAAATCTTAGGAGGCAGGAACTATTATCAACATCCCCATTTTACGACGAGGAAACTGAGGCACAGAGAGCTTAACAACTTTCCCAAAGTCACAAGGCTTATAAGTGTTGGGACCAGGATTTGAATCCAAGTGATGAGGTGCATAAGGCCTCTGTAAAATGACCGCACAGCTCTCAGTGTTCTCAGTTTCGTTATTTTGATGTATACACACACACACACACACACATTATATACATACATACATACACACATTATATACATACATACATACACACACACACATATACACACACACCACACACACACAAGTATTGTTCAGAGAGGGAGACAGGGAGTGAGGGGCAGCAGGAGAGGGAGAGAAAGAATCCTAAGCAGGCTCCATACCCAGCGCAAAGCGCAATGCAGGGTTCAATCTCAGGACCCTGAGGTCATGACTTGAGCTGAAACCAAGAGGTGGATGGTTAACTGACAGCCACGCAGGTGCCCTTGGTTATTTTGATATTATAGCTATAGTCGGAATTTATTCAACGAGCCTCTCCAACTCCTCTAATCTTCAATTTCAGAATCCTTGCTATAGTCGATGAGCTCTTGCTTCTCTGTTCAGAGCGGACACGAGTACTGAGCAGGGAGCGGAAGCAGAGCATCTACAGGGATGGAGCTCCTGGTGAGAGAGAGCAGGCCGGGAACGTGCAGGCCGGTGCCACCCACCAGATGCACCAGCACTGGGACGGGCCAGCCGGCCTGGGAGGGTGAAGGGTTAAGGGAATACAAAGGGTGGGGAGGGGAAGAGCAATGCTCTAGTTGAGCTAAGCAGGTGCCATGGTCTGTTTGATCCCCCCAAAATTCATGTTACAACTTAACCCTCAAGGTGACAGTATTTGGTGGTGGAGCCTTTGAGAGGTGATTAGGTCATGAAGGCATAGCCCTCAGGAATGGGATAATCACCCTTATAAAAACGGACCAGGAAATGTCCTTTGCCCCTTCCACTAGGTGAGGATACAACAAGTCAGCATCAGCAATCTCCAAGAGGGCCCTCACCAGACTTCAAGCATGCTGGCACCCTGATCTTGGACTTGGAAGTCCCAAGAACTACAAACCTTCAGAACTGGAAGCAATACATTTCTACTATTTAAAAGCCACCCAGTCTATGGATGTTGTTATGACTGTCCAAACAGATGGAGACAGTGGGGGCAGCCAGAGTTGGGCTTGACTAGCTAGGCTGGTGGGGCTGGTGGACCGGGAAGGGAAGGACTCATAACCTGAACACCGATGCCTAGAAAAACAGCGAGCGTCATTTTCTGAGCATTCGTTCAGTGCCCAGTAAGGGTTTTACCCACATCATTGAGTTTAACTAATCTCTCAAAAATCTTTAAGGGTGTCACTGTGCCCATTTCACAACAGAGGAAGCGGAGGCTCAGGTTTTGCCCAGGACCAGCCATGTACAGAAAGCTGGGTGGGACCCCCGGCTCCCAAAGCCTCCCTGCTCCTCTGCCCTGTCCAGCACGGTGCCAGCACATGGCTCGTTGAACCACTAACCATGAGTTGACAGAGTGTTTGACAGGAAGTCACTTGGAGCCTCAGCCCAGGGCTCTCGCCTGGAAGTCCCCATGGAGGCTGGCATGGCCTGAGGGCAGCACAAAAGTCAGGGGACCCTGCAGAACGGTCCCTTCTCTCCAGCACTGCTGGCAGAATTGCGGCTGGAGGGTGGGAGTTCTGCTCAGGTGCTCACCAAGTTAACAGCCTCGGGGCTGGCCAGGCCCTGCCCCTCATCAGCTGCCTCAGAGCCTGCCCCTGGTGGCTCCTTATGCCCTCTGGCTCAGAACAAACAGGCACCTCATTAGCCCCATTAAGCACTCATTTTAGCTGCATGGTTCTAGGGAGCAAGTATATGCTGGAACACAGAGGGGTTTATTATGTTTTCAGAAATAACAGTTATGTAGACAAAAGAGGCCAGCAGTCCTGGGAGGGAACTTGAAGGCACAGTGAGGATGGTCAGCAGCCCGCTAGCCTGGCCCCACCCTGCCCTGGCGAGCCTCCCTCCTTCCCAGGTCTAAGCTGCCACCTGCGACAGTGTTTCTGTAGGAACGAACGCAGCCACCCACTCCCTTCCCCAGCTTCCCCCTCCAGACACAGCCCCTAAAGCTCTTACCAGTCATACTAGCCAAGGCCAAGGCCAAGGGCCTTTCTTTATACTCCCAGTAACGGGTCAACGTGCTCCAAATGGGGCACTCAGCCTTCAACATGCCGGGCAGCCCCAGTGGTCATGTCCAACCAGTTGTGCCGGCCAGTTTTCAGGCTCGGTACTTGCCTGTAAAACCCGCTGACATGGCGCATAGGGTCATGCTCATATCTTCCACCTCCAAAGGATAGCAGCTCCAGCCATGGGGCTTTCTCTTCCTCTGAACACACCTCAGGCATCCAACGTAGTGTCGCAAATCTGATTTCCAGTATCTTCCCCATTCCACTTCCAAGTGGCCTCCATCCACTGCTCAGTGGCTCTAACCCCGCAGTTACAGAGTCCTTCCCTGCCCTCTCCCAGCAAGACCCCAGAACCAAGGGACAGGATACCACATTTACTGGTGGTCTAGTTTCACAAAAGCCTATCCAAAACTGGCTCCTGAGCCAGCTGAAATGGTTCAAAATGGCCAAGGGTGCCACAATGTTCACAGTAAAGAAGGATTGGATTATAACCCGAAGTATAAAATAAATATCCCTGAGCCCATTTCAACAAAAATAAATGACTAAATTAATAAATAAATGGTGGGGAAGAGACAAATATCCCCATACAGAAGAATTCCACATAATTTATATCTGCCCTCGAGGAGGTAGAGGAAACCCCCCCACTCTTTAGGTGTGGGCTGTGCAGAGCAGCTTCCTTCCAAAGAGGACAGTATGGAAAGGGGAGGAAAGAGTAACCCTACACTCGTGAAACTGGACAAATGCACCTCAGCCAGGTGACAAAGGTCAACAACAGTGACCAGGCATGTGGATAGCATGTACCCTCGATACAATGTGAGGAAATGTGAGGAAACCCTTGATACAATGTGGTCTTCCTCCCTAAAATCCATAACCCCAATCTAATCATGAGGAAAACTCCTGACAGCTCCCAACACAGGGACATTCTACAAAAATCCCCCAGTACTCCGAAAACTATCAAGATCATTGAAACCAAGGAAAGTCTGAGCAACTGTTTTAACCTAAGAAGATATAACGACTAAATGTAACATAGTATCCTAGATAGGATCTTGGAACAGTAAAAGGACACTATGTACAAACCGAGGAGATAGAAATAAAGCATGGAATTTAGCTAATAATTATGGATGGGTATTGGTTCACTTATGGTGATAAATGTATTCATGTAAGATGCCAATAATAGGGAAAACTGGGTATGGGGTCCGTAGGAATTCCCTGTACTCGCTCATTTTTTCTCCGAATCTGAGACTATTCTGAAAACATTTAAAAAGTGGTTTCCAGGTCCTGTGTGGGCTGGCTCCTCTCTCCCCTCTACCACATACCACCCTGCTCCCCAGCAGCACGTGAACGTGCTCATATTAACTCTCCACCAACACCTTCCTTGCCAGTCTGTGGGGTCCCTCTGCTCATCTTCAGTAACCTTCTGCATTTGACTCTGCTCACAGCTCATACCTTTGTAGCCCCCCTCCTCCCCAGAGAGAGCCATGCCACGGATCCCTCCTGGTTTTCTGGCTGCTTTTGTAGCCATTACTCCTCTGCTATCCACTTCTGGTTTCCATACTGTGTCCATCCCCCAGTCCTGCCAGGGCTGCCTCTTGGCCCCTCTTCTCCTACATTCTCTTTAGTGGGTCAGACCCCATTTAGAGGCCAGGGTCTTAGGTGTTCTTCTCCAGCAGAGATGGCTTTATGGTGACTGAAAACCATGTGCTCATCCCCTGGTTGCAGACATTTCCATATGGAAGTCAGTTGTACATTTCATCAACTGTCCCGAACCCATACGATCATCTTCCCTTAGGCCCACTCTTCCCCCTCTGTCTTCTGGCTCAGGGACTGGCATCTCCATCCACCTGGGGGCCTGAGTCCTATATACAGTCCTGAGCTCTTTCTGCCCCTCATCAGTGACATATCATCTGCTCCTGGTTCCTTGGAGGCTAACTGCTTAATGCTGGCTTCACATCAGGCTCCCTGCTCATCAGGAAGCCTGCTTCTCCCTCTCCCACTCTCCCTCCTTGTGTTCCTGCTGTCACTCTCGCTCTGTGTCAAATAAATAAAGAAAATCTTTCTTTAAAAAAAAAAAAAAAGCTGGCTTCGGATACTTTATCCACCCCTGTGACACCATCCTGCTGTTCCTACTCACATCCCTTGCCTGGATGTCCACCCCAGCCTCTGTTCGCTCCACAGCAGCCAGGGTGTGACCCCATGGCCATCTGCCTGCAATGCTAGTGGATCTCAGATGGCTTAACTTGGCTCCCACAACCTTCCCTCTCTCCTTGCTCTGCATCCTCACCTGCTGCCTCTATTTTAACACCATCTCCACTCCACACAACTGACCCTATCACTTGCCCATGTCCTAAGTCTGGAGTGCTCTTCTGTCCCTTGTTCTCTAAAACCTGGTGGTCCTTCAGGACTCAGGAGAGAGGGCAGCTCTTCTGGGAACCTTCTCTTACCTGCTGGTTGGCCAAGTGTTTCTCCTCTGACCCCAGAACACCATGCTCTCCCCCAACTAGAGAACCTAACTCTTGAGGCAGGTATCATCTTCTCAGTCAGCATCCACAGCTCCCTTGTTCCCTCCTAGCCTATGAGCACCTCCAAGGAGAAGACTGCATCCCACGAATCATTGCCGTCTCCCATCCCAACCTCACGGCCCACCGTCGCCCCCAGGGTTCAATACAGCAAACATGTCCGGAGCCCCTACCACATGGTAACACAATGCCAAGGAGCTTATATGCATTTTTTCATATTTATTCCTCATAATAACAAATGAAGGTAGGTAGTTTTTAAATGATTATTGTTCTTCTACCAAAGAGGAAACTGAGGCACAGACACGTTGCTTAAGGTCATGCTGCTGAAGTCATGGAGCTGAAATGGAAGCCAAAGGCCTGACTCCAACACTTGTCCTTTTAACTGCATTGTTATTGCTTCCTGTTCCCTTTCCACCTAACAACCTAGTGACCCGTGCCAACAGATCGCATCCATAACACTGTTTTGTAGGTCCATAGCGTTCCATCATATTGATGCGACAGAATTCGCTTAACTGATCTTGTTATTAGTATGTGTCCTGTTGTATGATTTTTTTCAAATAGTTAACCAGTTATACTAGCACTATTTATTACATAGGTCTTGTTTTTTCCTACTGATCTGAAATGCCACCTTTATCATATGATAGTTATAAATCTTGAGTTATTTTCTTATGGTGGCTCATTTGTTTAATTGTACCAATTCATATGGCTTTGAGCGGTTATATACTCACAATGTGCTTTCCTTCCTTTCTTCACTCACTCATTCACTTATTCATTTAATAAATATGTATTAAGTAGTTTTGTGGATCAGGTGTTGTTCTAGTAACTTCAAATCAACAGTGGACAATGGAGCATCGAGCAACATTGCCTTTCCTGTACTTGCATTTTAGTATCTGACCTTGAAAGTAGCTCCCACCTCGATCAATTTTATTTATTAAGATGTTCTTAGGTGTTCTTGCCTATTTATAATTCCCAATGAACTGATGCTGGCAAGTAAGAAAATACATTTGGGATTTAATTGGCACTGAATTAAATGTATGGATTAATCTTAATGGAATTGACAACTTTTAATCTTCTTTTCCATGAACACAGCAGGCGTTGCCGTATAGTCAATTCTTATTTTTATGTTAAGTTTAGTCTCACACATTTATTGCTAAGTTTATTGCTAAGTATTTTATATTTTTGTTGCCATTGTGAATGTCATCTTTTTTTCCATCATATATTCTAAATGATTAATGTTAGTACATAGGAAAGGCATTGATTTTTGAATATTTCTTTTAAGTCAGCATCTTACTGAATTCCCTGATTAATTGTCATAGTTTCTAGTTGATCTTTTGGATTTCCTAGGTAAATAAGCATATAATATATGAAAAATAATTTTGCCCCCTTCTTCTTTGTAGTTTTACCACTTGTTTTTCTTTTATGTTCTTGTTACATTGACCGGTAAAAGATTTCCAAGGTGTGCTAGACAATGTTTAACCAGTTCTCCAGGGAAAATAATCCTAATTTGTTGCATTTTCTAATTTCCACGGTATAAATGCCCCCACTGTGACCAACAGTCACTAGACAGGCTAGGAAGAGATGCACACTTCTCTTGATGCCATAACTCATGGTCCCCAACCACAGATGATTTCACAACAATTCTTATGTTTCCCTGGTCAGTGGTCTTTTCTGTCCTCCACTCCTGCCCACTTTCTCCACCCTCCTCAAACTGCCACCTTGTCATCTTCTCTTCCCCCTTAGCCGGCCAAGTCACAGCTTCTTCCTGGTGAAACCATCTCTCCATCGGCATCTGTCACTTCCTCCCCCTTCCCAGGTGATGGAAGGCACTGGGCCTCCCCCTACAGAAACCAACCCCACCCCAGCACCAGTGCTCTAGCCCTGGCCCCGTCCAGCTCTGGGGGTTCAGTCCTCCCATAAACCCCATTCCTCTCCTACTACAGCTTTGTTATCAACATTTAAACATGCTCAAGTCTCTCCGATCCTAAAATTCAAGCAATCAAAAACACTTATCACGTTCAACCCCTCTGTATGTCTTTCCTGGACTTCACAGACAATACTCCCCAAAGAACTGTCTCCTGTGCTTTCTCTTTTCTCCCACTCATTTCTTGACCCCCTGCAATCTGGCTTCATTTCCCACCTCTTCATGGAAACAACTCCCATCCAGATCGCCGAGGACACTGTTGCTATTAGGTCAGTAGATGCTTCTTAATCCCCTTCTTCCTGACTTGGCCGCAGTTTTTAACTCCACTGCTGATGCCCTCCTCTGTGAAGTGTTCCTCTGGGCTGTGGTGATTCTGTACCCCTGGATTTCCTCCAAACTCTCACATTCCTTGGGCTCCTTCCCTGATCCCACTTCCACCCTCAGGATCCCATCCCACCCAGTCTCCCTTTCCCTTTGATCTAGAATCTTTCTTCCTTAGTATCAATCTTTCTATCTATGTTCTGGGCTCCTACATCACCTCAAGCCCAGGCCAGACATTTGAAAATGGCACCCGTGGGCATCTGGGGAGAAATAACTGTGACAATGGTGACAGGGACAATGAGCTGGTCAGCCGAAGTCTAGAGCCGTGAGACTATGATTCTGGAACGAGAGCGGGGCCCCTGCTTCCCACATTATGTTGTCCGGCCTCCGCCCTCGGACTGCAAGTTGGTGCAAAGAGGTTCTTTTGGGTGTGAATCAATAACAAACACTCCAACGGTTCTCTGACTCATCACCCAGGGAACAGACGCAGTCGCACTGCTACACAGATTTTAGGGTCTAATGGTGGACTTTTCTTCCCCACCTTGGTGACAACAGCCAAGAGAGGAACAGTATGGAGAGGAAACTCAGGGTCAGCGCTGGCGGCAGCAGCTGGCCGTTAGTAAACCATGCGGTACCAGCTGTGCTCTCATACCCTACCACTGGCTCCCTGAGGATACTACTATGGGTGCAGGTGCACACTGGGCCCAGACTCCCTCCTGGGCAAGCTTTGATAAGGATCCTGTCCAAGGGTATGGGGGTCCCAGCACTTGTACTAGGTGGGGACTCAGAGGCAAAAAAGATTTCTCATTTTCTGTTGCTAAGGACACCCCCAGTTATTAACGGATGGCCTCGAGCAAGTTAGCTAACCTCTTAGGAGATTTCGTTTTCTAACCTGTGAAATGGGAAGGCTAATATTAGTACCTTATGGGTTGTTATGAAGAGTCCATGACATTGTGGAGACAGGGGCTCTCTGCACAGTGCCCGACAGGCTAACACAACGAGACACACGACGGCAGGGTCTGATCATCATTACTCGTTGCCTCGAGAAGCCTAAAAAAAAAAAAAAAAGTGTCCCAGGAAGAGATGGAAAAGCCAGCAATGCCTGCAGGTCTGTGGACCTGATTAAAGCAGTCCCTCCTCTGTGACTGGGAAGGGAGGCTCTCTATACTCACAGACGGGGGATAAAGAGCTCTCTCCCCGGCAGTGTGGCAACTGTGTGCCCCCTTTTCTCTGTCACTGAGGCCTATATTAAGAACATTAAATGTCAGCACAGACGCTTTAACTGCTAATGTGCGGGTGAAAGGCAGGTGGAACGCAGGTGTGTTAGAGGGAAAAGAGAAGTCAGGAGGTAGAAAAAGCAAGAAGCAGGCAGAGGGAGAGAGCAGGGGGGTGGAGAGAAGAGCAAGATTCAATTAATTAGGATTTACAGCAGGAGGAAGCAGCACGCCAGAGGAAGAGCAAGACCAATCTACAGGACATTTGTGACCAGTCCAGGAATGCAGTGAGGTCTGGGAGCAGCCTGACTCCCCGAGGGTCAGGAAGAGACTGCTTGAGTCTCGGCTTCAAACCCCTGCAAAGATCTCCACTTGAAGAATGGATGGGGTTGGGGAAGGAGCCTCCCGGAAAGCCGACTGTCTGTGAAGGCGGCTGTCAAAGCAAGGCGCTGTTGCTAAGGGAACCGCCTGGGAAGAGCCTTGTGTGAAGATGAAGTCACCCCACCTCCTGGCAGCTGTGAGGTTTGGGAGGGGGCCCAGGGCTTCATTCAGGTCTGCTCTGCCGTCTCCCCAGCCAGGATTTGGTCTGCAGAGACCCTGCCTCCTCTGACTATGGCCCGAATCAGGCCACTCATCAGTGGGACAGGGCCGTGATGATGACTGGTACAAACAGTGGTACCCAAAAAACAAACAAACAAACAAACAAACAAAAAGCAAATGTCCCTTAGATAAAAGGTCCTTGGAGCAAAGGAACTTGGAAGGGGACACTAATGCCTTTCTGCGCCAAAAGAGCTCCAGAATCCCAGGCCATATCCCTACAGGAGGACATCTGTGATTCCACATGAGGAGTAATGAGACTCATGAAACGTTTTCGTTAAATTGGGATGAACCTTTCAGCTGGGGCGGGCGGTAGCACAAAGGTATGCCAGGGCTCTCTGGGGCCTAGGCTTGGAACCAGCGCGGGGTCTCCTCCGTCACACATTATTGCCCAAAGCAAGTCACAGGCCGCTCTGGATTCAAAGGGTAGGGAACGAGACCCTTCTACTCCAACGCAGGGAGACGTGAAAAACTGTGGCCATATTTGCAATCGATCTATCAAAGTGGTGATTAAACAACATGGGTTGGACTCAAATTTGAACTCACAAACCACAGGCGAGGTGATCTCGGGCAAGTTACTTTCCTTCTCTGAGTCTCCCTTTCCTCATCTAAAAAAATGGTCAAAGCAAATTTCTCCTCCACAAGACCTTTGGGACGATTCAGAGAACTCGTGCTTTGGAAGTGCCTGGCATGGTGCCCAGGACTTAGGGGGTGCCAGCAAATGGGGCTCCTTCCCTTTAACCCAGGAGACTGGGGACTGCTTCCCACTGTGCAAGAAAAGGCTGGGGGCCCAGCGGGGGGTCTGCCACCCCCCCCACCCCTCCCCGCCCTTCAACTTGCCCCCTCTGGAGCCCTCCTGCTGAGAACTTGAAGCACTCGGGGTCTTAAGGATAGTTAAGTAGCAAACTATGTGTTCATAATAAAATTTGCCTGCTTCTCACAGACATCCAATTTGCTTACATCCAAAGAGAAGAATTGGGTGCCTGCTTCCGAAATTGTTTTAATCTCTGCCACAGAATGCTTCTGGCAGGGTTTTTCAACTGGAAAATAGGAAATGAGTTAGAAACAATGGAGGAACGTGAATAATCTCACTTAAGATGTTTGATCTTGAGATGAGATGAAGTTGAAATCGATTTCCCGGTTCACAGCCAGACAGCAGAGAGTGGGAGGGGAGGGGCCTGGGGGCAGTGGGCCTGACTGGGTCCCAGATCTGGCAGGAGCAAGGGCTCTCCTGCCTACCTGGCCTAGGAAACGCCTCCTGGTCCCTACAAAACTCTGGCAAACCACATACTGAGAGAGAGACAACCCCAGCCCCAAATGGAAGCACTGCCCAAAGCCCTTTGGTTTCTCCATATACCTGTATCTCATGCTAACGGCCGGCAGAACCAGCCCCTGCATCTACTTCACAGATGTCTGCCACGCACCTACTATGTATTGTGGTCTGTCCTAGTCACCGGACCACCAGGCTTTAATAAAACCCATCTCCTATCCTCAAGGCACTCGTGGGAGCCGCCTGCGACAGGGATGGAGAGCTAAGAGCTAATGTTTACAGAGGGCTTCCTAGTGCAGGCCTGGGCTCAAGATGCTGCTTTAAAAACCTGCTACATCTCACAGAACCTATGGGAAAATGGGCTCAGAGGTGAGTACCTGACTCTTCCAAAGATGGGCTCAGGTAAGGCTACAGAGTCTGCCCTCTGCCTGAGGGACTATTCTGCCCAAGCAAATGGCATGAGAAGGGGTGGCGCAGGAGGGCGCAGAAGGCAGAGTTCGGGGGGCGCCTGGGTGGCTCAGTGGGTTAAGCCGCTGCCTTCGGCTCAGGTCATGATCTCAGGGTCCTGGGATCGAGTCCTGCATCGGGTTCTCTGCTCAGCAGGGAACCTGCTTCCCTCCTCTCTCTCTGCCTGCCTCTCTGCTTACTTGTGATCTCGCTCTGTCAAATGAATAAATAAAATCTTTAAAAAAAAAAGAAGGCACAGTTCAGAAACGTGGGTAGCCTGCACCTTGGGAAGGCAGATTCTGCCCAGATTCTGGGAAGCAGGGAGGACAATCTTACTACCCCTGGCCCAGCTCAGGGTGGAGAAGTAGCGCTGGCCTTAGTCCTGGACACGCTCTCGAAGCTAAGGGAGGCAGGGAGAGGAAGTGCTTACGTATATCGTGATCGTCACAAGGACACACTTCTGCATCACGCAAACAAGCAGACCTAGACAGACACACACATATATAAATACACACGCACAGCACATAGCCCACCCCACCCCCGGACAAAGGCACTAGAAGTATCTGCAGGTACCCATGCTAGCACGTGTTCTAAGACTAAAAACTCCTCGGTGGCAGGGGCAAGGTCAGTCTTCCAGACCACATTCCCCAGCACAATCCCTGGCTCACAATAGACCCCTGTAAATAATGATGAACTTGAACTCAGTTCCAACACATGTGCACACACACAGACACATGTACACGACCTGTGTGCGTGGCAGCTGACACTGGGGGAGGGGTGCTTAAGTCCCCACAGCCCCAAAAGAGTTGGACCTTTGCAGGTGGAACCTGGAGGCGGAGCTGGGTCTTGGGGGCTCACAACTCTGCCACTGCTCCTCAGGGACCCAAGCCCAAACGATGGCCTCGGTCCGGTCTTTTTGCCCTGGAGGCTCCACGGGGTGACTGCAACCCTCCCCAGTAACAGTTTCCACCAGGGCCTGGCCTCTCAGTGTCCTGGGTTGGGGGTTTAATGCATTATTGATTTCCCCAAGAAGGGAAAGTGCGGCAGCCATGGGTCCAGGTAGCTTATTTTGTGCGTCGATGACATTCAGGTACTAGTGAAAAATTATACCAATTATTAAATCAGCCATTATTACTTCAAAGTGCAATCAGTTGTCACAGCGGAGAGAGCTTGCACGGCGCGTTATTAGTCGGGCTGTGTGCACAGGGAAAGTGCTGAGAGGGGAGACTTTAACCAAAGGGCAAATGCATGAAATTTACTTAGAAATAGCGATTTATCACCCCTGGGTTTCTTACTGCTCAAATCCAGGCAGACACTTCGCTGGCAGGAGACAGGCTCTGCGGCCGCCCCTGCCTCCTGCAGCTCCCACCCTGACAGGAAATGAAAAATTGAGAAGTCGTTGTAACAGCTTAAAGATGCATTATCCTTTTTGATGTGCAATTTGAGCTTCATATCCAAAGGCAGATGAAATCACCGGCACCCACGCCAGGCAGAGCGAAGAGAACCACCTTTCTGAGTTTGGGGAGGGGGATTCTGTGCCCCTCCCCCCCAGTCTGGCCTGGCCCCACCTGCGAGAGAGTCCCAGGAGGCCGGGACTGGGTTCAAGAAGGGAAGATGTCTGGCTGGGTGGGAAGGGGAAGGAAGAAGGAGATACAGAGAGGAAAGAGAGAAACAGAGACAGGAGGGGGGGGAAGAGGGTGAGCAATGAAAACGAAAGACAAAGACACAAAATGGAAGGAGACATGGACAGACAGACAACCAACAAAGACCAGGCCTGAGCAATGGCGCTCACCGAAGGAAGGTACATACATTCAGGGTGGGAGTGTGCTTAAGTGCCGGTGAGGGTCCACACAGCTGCTGGCAGGGGAGGACCACGCCAGAGACCCTCGGCCTCGCGGCCTCCTGGCATATGCAGGAAGAGGGAGAAATCCCCTTTTTCAACTTCTGCGGTTCCTACGGATCCATCCTCCCTCGGCACACAGAGCAGTGAGGCCCCAGAACCAGCCCCTGCCCCACTTAAGAGCTTCATGGCAGGCATGGGCCCCTCACCTCCCGACAGCCCCAGACCACCAGCCACTTACATACAGCTGAGGGTACAGTGAAGCGCAGACCTTGCCTTCGTGCCGCGAGAGGGGAAGGGACACGGCTGGATGACTCAGGAAGACCTGGGAGACTCTTGTCCCCACTGCTGTGTGACCTGGAGCGAGTGACAGCCTCTCTCTGAGGCTCTTTCCTTATTTGGAAGATGGGTGAGGAGAGCTGTGTGGACATCGCCCCTGGAAAGAGGAGCCCATTATAGCCATCCAGAGCTCCAGCCAGCTCAGAGGGCCTGGGTGCAGGGTGGCCACCATTCACAGGGGCCCGAAATGGGCCCCCATGTTTTGTTTTTCCTTTGAAAGATTTATTTATTTGAGAGAGAGAGAGAGAGACAGCAAGAGAGAGTGTGTGAGCACGAGTGGGGGGAGGGGCAGAGAAAGAGAATCTCAAGCAGACTCCCCGCTGAGCGAGGGACCTGAAGCTTGATCCCATGACCCATGAGATGACTTGAGCCAAAATAAGAAGTCTGATGCTCAACCGAGCCACCCAGGCACCCCTGGACCCCTGGGTTTCTATTCGCCAGGTGTCTGTAGTTAAAGACCTTAGATCCATGCACCTGTCAGGTGGACGACACACGCAAGACCCCACTTTGCACACACACCTAAAAGGACAGGAAGATCTGAGAGCACGTGGCAGGAGCACTGGGTCTCGGGCGGCACCCACGTGAATGCAAACTTCCTAAGGGCAGATTTGTGTTCACTCAAGTATTTGCCCATCACTCAAATATTTGATGAATAAACAAATCTTGTGCCGCTTTGAAGCTGAGTGACATTAGGCAACGTACTTCACCTCTCTGATCCTTCGATTTTAGCATCAGCGAAAGGGTGCCTGCTTCACGGACCGCCATGAGGCCTGCATGAGATAAGGCAGGCGCAGTCATGTCATGGGCGAGAAAGAAGTGACAGTGGCGATTTTGGTTACTATCAACAGGAAGGAAAGGAAGATAGATGCTATGAGTGTTTATCTCTAGGCAATGGGATAAAGGAAGATTGTTATTTTTATTTTTTTTTAAAGATTTTATTTATTTGACAGAGAGAGATCACAAGTAGGCAGAGAGGCAGGCAGAGGGAGAGAGGGGAAAGCAGGCTCCCTGCTGAGCAGAGAGCCCGATGCAGGGCTGGATCCCAGGACCCTGGGATCATGACCTGAGCTGAAGGCAGAGGCTTTAACCCACTGAGCCACCCAGGCACCCCTTTATTTTTTCTTCTTACCTGTACTTGTCAGGTCTGATCTAGCTTTTTTTTTTTTTTTTTAAGATTTTATTAATTTATATGAGAGAGCACATGAGAGGGGAGAAGGTCACAGGGAGAAGCAGACTCCCTGTGGAGCTGGGAGCTCGATGCGGGACTCGATCCCAGGACTCTGGAATCATGACCTGAGCCGAAGGCAGTGCCTCAGTCAACTGAGCCACCCAGGTGCCCCTGATCTAGCTTTATAATCACCAAAAAAAGTAATACATTTACTTTAAAAGAAATAAATATTTGGCATCATGAAATTCTCAGCGAGGCAGGGTGTAGAGCCACTGAGCCTGGGGGCACCTGTCCTCCTCTTCTCCAGCCTAGACTGAGTTTGTGTCCTGGGGACTCAGGACTGATCTTAAGTTTGGGTGTCCAGGGACACAGGCGGAGCCCAGGGACCCTAACCCTACTTCCTCCAGTGAGTTAGGGGAGGGTCCCCAGGACTCGTGTGCCAATTATGCCCACCTAGTCCAGCTCATGTTCCTGCCAAGCGAGCTCACAAAGATGCTGAAGCCGAGCGTGAGGCTCTTGCTCCGCTCCTGATTCCAGTATGGAACAGGGTAGCCAACACCTTTTTCTGCCATCCCAGTGGACTGGAAGCTCACCGCCAACACAGAGGAGCCTCTGCCAGGACCGCCTTGCCTTTGTTGTACACGTTTTCCTGTGTCTTCCAATCCCCATGAACCCTCATAACAAACCCACAAGGCCACAGTATTACCCCATTTTAGAGAAAGAAAGCTGAGGCCTGGAGGGCAGACCTGTCTGCTCCAAGTGCGTCAGAGGTGAGGCAGGACTCCGTCCAGCCCTCCCAGCTCCAGGCCTGTGTGCCCTTCCCACAACACCACACCCTCTTCCTATAACAGAGGGCAGAGAGAAGGCAGCACTAATCAACTTCTCTATGGATTCCAACTTCTCCGTCAAGGAGATTGATCTTCTCAACAGAAAGGGGCGAGCAGACAGCATCAGAGGGGACTGGAGGACCAGCTCGGCGAGGTAGCTGGCAGCTCAGCAAATGCTGACCTGAGCCTAGGTCACCTGACCCAGACAAGAGTGGCCAAGGCCCCAGACCAACAGACAGCGTAGCACTTCGGGGGAGCGCTATGGCTGGCCAAGGATGAAGATGGTTCTGCAACTGACTATAGTCATGATGGGCCACAGCTCTTTGGCCTCTGCCATCTGGGTCATCTGTCGGCCTATCCGTCTGTCCATTCTTCCATCCATCCTTCCACTTCTTTAGTCATCCAACCTTCTATGAGTTCCTTCTCTGTATCAACCACTGTGCAAGATGCCAGAGTTCCCAGGAGGACTTCAGCACGCCCACAGTCCAGTCGAGGCGACACGGTGGGTTGTAGTTTATCCTGTTTCACCTTCTTATCAGTGAACTGGAGGACTGGCCCGGGAGTGGCAGATCTCTGCGCTGCCAAGCCCCAGGCCACAAAATAATCAAGATCTAAAACCCTTCTAAAAGTTGGTCCTTCTTTTGTCAGAAAGCTCACAAGTTGTTATTATTTCTCCTCCCTCTGAATAGAAGCTTTACAAGGGCAGAGACCCTGGCGGTCTTTGTCACTACTCTTCCTCCCGCACTCCACACAGTGCCTTGCACATGGCTGGGGCTCAGTGACTATTTCCCTGGATGGATGGATGGATGGATGGATGGACGGATGGACGGATGGCTGGCTGAAGTGTATGAAGCTCAGAGAGGCTCCCAGGATCAGATCCTAAATAGTTGAGAAGCTTATCCTTTCCGCACAGTTGTTTCTAAGGCCTGGACATCACATTTTGGTCTGCTCACCTCTGGTGAACGGAGCTCACTACCCACCTAGGCAACCCACGCCACAGCTGGACGGCTGTCATTGGTGAGTCCTGCCTGGGCTAAGGCAGGACTAGGGAGCCGCCTCCCACTTTTAAGTTTAATCCTTCATGAAATAAGTTAAGTCACGTATCTGAAGGGACCTTCTCATTCACAGTGTCGCTACAGCCTTCGTCTCTTCTCATTACATGGAGTCCTCTTACATGGTAGGGGACGGAGGTCGTTCTGAGCTCCCTTGGAATTATCAAGATAATTCTTAAAGTGGGACTCCCTGAAGAAGGAACAGTCTGGATAAATTCCCACTAGTCCAGAAACGACAGGGACTATCGCCTCTTTCATTCTAGACTCAACGTATCTATTAATACAGCCTGCTATCAGAGGTCAAATGATCTAATACATATGGTGGTTCTCGGTAATGTGCCTGGCACAGGATCATACAAGATTGTGCTAGGAGTTTCAAGAACCATCCAAACATATTCAGAGCCAAATAAGACTTAAAGCCAAAACAAGCCTGGGATGTTCCGGCTGCAGAAATGACTGTTCATACAAAGGGATTGATGCCCCAGGGATGCCTAGCACAGTTTGGCTTGCATCATCGGGGGGACGGGTGGGGGGCAGGATTAGCTCTTCTCAGGGTGTGTCACACTTCAGGGAGGTACTGGATCTGGGTTCCACTTAAACTTCCAGATCTTCATCACACGAACTAGATTATAGACTCCCCGTCCTGCTGTCCTCCTGACTATGTTAACAGAGGACCTGAGATTCAGATGGCCTTCATATTTAGCACCCAATGCCTGTTCAGAATCTAGCTCATGCCTTACTGACATCATCCCTTGGTAATTATCACCTTGGTGCTTGGGAGCAATTCATTCCTTTTATTCATCGGCGTTTTCTGAATGCCCACTGTATGCCAGGCCACGCGCTAAGAATGAGGAGATGACAGCGAGCAGGACAATCTTGGTTCCCGCCCTCACAAGGGCCACGGCTCAGCAGAGGTCAGCAGGGGGGAGAGATATAAGCCTTTTGGTGAGGTCCAGGGGAGCTCCTCTCCCAACGAGACCAGGGCCCCAATTTGGGTGAAGCAAACCCAAATTAAGGAGGTGCAGTGCTGGGGAACCTGGGTGGCTCAGTCGTTTAAGTGTCTGCCTTCAGCTCAGGATCTCAAGGTCCTGGGATCGAGCCTGCTTCTCCGTCTCCTGCTTCCCCTGCTTGTGCTCCCTCTCTCACTGTCTCTCTGTCAAATAAATAAATAAAACATTAAAAAAGAAAAAAAAAGAGGTGCAAGTGCACACCTCCTAAAACTCTGTACCTTCAGCCAAGCTGGGCTCATGCCAGCCCCAGCCCTGGGTTGGGAGTACTGTCTGTGGGAGGAGGAAGCGGATCCCTGGGGCAGGACTGGGGGGGGGGGCGGTACTGAGACCTAGCACAGGTGCTCATTTGGCTGCAGGGGGGAGACGGAGGGGAGCAGGTCAGGGATGGAGCAGCAGTTCAGAGAGGTAGTAAGGGGCGAGGGGCACTGAAAGCACATAAAAAGAACACAAGTCACTTAGTCATTTGGCAGCAAAAACTACTACTGCTCATAATAAGGAAGGACTAACAGCACCTTACCAGGAGCAGGTGATTTCTCCTGGGCTCCCTGGCACTGGGGCATGAGAGCCTCACCCCAACCCCCAACCCAAGTACAGACAGCCCAAAACCTTCTCTCATCCTGTCAGCAGCCACGGAAGGAAGCCCAGGGCAGGCACAGGCTGGGAGGTGAGAAAGGGAAGGGACAGCCTGACTCCCAGGCACAGAGGGGACGGCCCCAGAAGGCCCCTGGTCGGGGGGAGGGAGCTCCCAATTACAACCTCAATCAGACCTTGGAAGGCTGTGCTGGGAAATGAGAGCCAGAGCAGGCAATTGCCTCTGGCTCATGGAAAACTCCAGATCTATAACTTCCTGGAACATAATTAGCTGCTAACTTCAAAGATGCATTGGGGTTTGTGTAATAGGCACCGGGTCTGCTCAAGAACAGCAGAAACAGGGAGAAAAATGGGGCTGTCTGGCTTGGAAATGGAACGAGACAAAAGGTTTTCAGTTCAGGGCTTCCTTCAACTGAGACCTGAGAAAAATAAAAATAATTACGATAACTCCCTTTTATGGAGTGTTTACTGAGTGCCAAGCGCTCTGCTAAGTGCTCTGCATTCGAGCCTTTTTAGCGCTCTCATATCTCCATGAGGCAGGCTTTATTATCAGAGACGACAAGCGACTGCACAGAGACCACGGACACACACAACTCCTATCCCCGGTCTACTGACTGGTCACCACTCCAGAACCTCCATGTCCTCAAGTCACTCTCACCTTCCTAGAAGAGGGTGGAGTGTAGGGAACCAGCGTCTGCAAACGACCTCCTCCCTCTTCCCACGCACTCGTCTTGCCTGCTGTGATGGCTGGTCGCAACCAGACAGGGATGCTAAACCTCCCAGGGCCTCTGTCACGGGGCAGGTATCAGCTAGGGTAAGTTCCACCTGCTACTGTCACAAGCTCCCAAACCTTAGTAGCTTCACACAACAGAGGTTTTTTTCCCAGTCGGGTAAAAGGAGAGCCCAGTTCTGCTCCACAGTCATCCAGTAACCCAGGCACCTTGTGTCTGTCTGTAGCCTGGCTTTTCCCTAGGGCCTCAATGTTCCCTGTGGGACCCTCTACGTCATCTGGCAGCACATGGAGGAGAAACACAGAGAACCGCACAGATCAGCCCTGTACCTCACTGGGTCCCAGTGAACCTCACTTCAGCCGCATTTGATTGGACAGACTCAATCACATGACCACATCTTTGCAAGGAAGACTGGGAAGACAGGAGGAAATGACACTGAAGTACCCCAGAAGTCAAGGCTCCTCCCAACCATCCATTCAACATTTAATAAGCTCTGCAGTCCGCTGGGCACTATGCAGTCTTTTGGAAAAAGCAATGATTTAAATAACTGTAAGTTTATCTCCATAGAGTTTAGAGCCCAGAGGGAAAGAGAAACATAAAATTACAGCGACAGTGTACATTCATTCTTATTAAAATAGTAACAAGTGCTACAAAGAAGCACAGGGGGCAGTGTTAGCAATGGAACCATGGCCTGAGAAAGACTGAGGAATCCAGGAAGGCTTCCCTGAAGAAGTGGCGTTTTCTTTTTTAAGATTAATTTATTTGAGAGCACGAGAGCGCGTGTGCACGAGCATGTGAGAGACAGTGCAGGGGAAGGGGTAGAGGGAGAGAGGATCTTAAGCAGATTCTGTGCTGTGTGGGGCCCAACACAGGGCTTGATCTCATGACCCTGAGATCACAACCTTAGCCGAAACCAAGAGTTAGACACTTAACTAACTGAGCCACTCATGTGCTCTAGGACAAGCGGCTTTTGTACTGAGTCCTAAAGGATGAGAAGGACTTAGTTGAGTAGGTTGCATCAGAGTTTTCCAGGCAGAGGAAACGGCATGTGCCAAGGCCCTGAGATGTTTTGCTCCTGCTTGTTGTGGGGTCACTGCCTTTTTAGAACTACCCAGATGGGACTCTGTAAGAGCCTCCTCCCCAGACCGCTTAGGAAAAGCTCTTGGGATGGCTGGGATTCTCCCTGCAGCTTCCATATTTCATTCCTCTCGTGTACGACTCCCACTTGACCGGCTTGCCCAGCTGAGTCCACCACAGAACGGGACACTACACTGGACCAGCTTCATCCTTCCCTCCTTCCCAACTGCAGCCTCTGGAGCCTACAGATTCGGGCCTATGTCTACCCAGAGATACTCTTGGAAGACAGACCTCAGATCAGCCTCAGTCTTCAACCTGGAAAATGTAAAGACCCCTCCTGAGAGACTGGGTCCTGCTGACTTGCCTTGGGCCAAGTGCTGGCCTTGGTTTAGTGTTCCTCACCCCACATCACACCAACATGGCCTTCGGGTCCCAGCCATCTCCCAAAGTACAGCCCTGGAGCTTGACTGTGCTACTAGATGGAAATAATTCCATCTCCCCAGAATGCTCTGCTTGGAGTAGCACCACCCTGATGAACCATCTCAGACTGGGGGTGACACCGAAGGGGATGGTGTTGCTTACCTGCCTTTTAAAGAGGCTGGGTCCCGTTAACAGGGGGGCGCTTGGCTTCTCTGAGCACACAGTAGGAATAACAAGGTTGGAGGGAGAAACTGGGGCAGAGCTGAGCCCTCTACACCCCAGGGGCCAGAGAAACCAAAGTGTGTGATGGGGCGGGGTTGAGGGAAGAGAACCGCACCAGGCTGGCTAACAGGGGAGGGACAGGGAAGACCAATAATCCTCCAGGAGAGGAAGAACCAAGCAGAGGTTTAGGGTATACCGGTGCAGGTGGCATCTACTCCTCTACCATAGTGCCAAAAAGTACTCAGTAACATGATTCATACATGCTTTTGCTTGGGGCCCTCACGGAGGTCCATTCTCCAATCGGGCTGGCATGGGGCACAAAGCAGAGAAGCAGCACGTGTCCACGGGTGCTAGAGAATGAAGGGATGGCCACACCGGGGCTACCTGCTTGAGGGGTTGTTCTTTCGATGCAATACCTGATTGGCTTCAGTTACATAAAATGGCAGGCTCTCTTTCCAGGGGGCTTCAGTTGGCAGGTGTGGTAGGTTCATCGGTGCCTTGCCCATAAGCCTAAAGCCTTCACCGAGGTTGATGAAGGTTGCTCACTGCACCTGCAACCCTCTGCCTGGGGGCTCTTCTGCCTGTGTAAGCACACTTAGCCCAAGGGCAGGGCAAGCCAGAGTTCTAGAGAGTTCTTGCCCCTGGAAGCAGCACTGAGGAGGGAGGCTCTGACACACAAATACCCAAACTGTCCTGTCTTTCAGTTGGGGCAACTCTGAGGCATGTTCTCTCAAGTCTCCAAGGCTTCACGGCAGAATTTTCTCTACTTAGGCATGATGGTAACCTGTTTTGACAACTCACCCTTCGTCAACTTTCTTCCCTTGCCTACCCTCTAACTGGTATCCCCTGGGATCACTTCCTGAACAGACTACTTGTCCCGAAATTCTTCTCTCAGGTCCTACTTGTGGAGGAACCCACACCAAGACAAGTTTCCTCCTTAGCAGATTATATGACTGGCGAGAGATTTTCTCGATAGTTCTCTGACCGGAGGATTATCTTTGGCAAGATGTGACTTTCCAGGTCCTCTACAAACCAACAAGGTGCCTTACATTTGGTCCAAAAGCACAGATCTGCCCAATCTGCTGTCACCCCATTTCCTTCTGTAGGCCCAGATCTCAGAGTCTGGAACTTTCTGCAAAGGAACATCTGTTCTGCAGAGCAGCTGAGATGCTTCCCTCCCCGCCCCCCACTGAGGAAGTGGTTCTAAGTTAGCTTCCTCACAAACGGTTCTCCGATGGAAGAAAAGCAGCTGTCTCTGAAGCCACGTCAATCTGAGTGGTAAAAGGTTTGGGCAAAAACATATTTTATTGTTCTTGCTGTCAGAAACATAAAGATTTAAGGGGCATGTGACTCGGTAATTGCTGTGGACTTTTTTTTCCCTTGACAATAAACATAAAACTTAAAACTGTATTAAAATCATTTGACAATTTTTATGCTCAAAGAGCCCAGAATGAATAATGGGGTTTTTCTGCATCTAAAATGCACTCTCTCGTCAACCTATAAAACTGTCAGAAATAAATTCATCAAAAGCAGATTATATAATTAAAAGTCGCTATTTGTGTCTCTGCCCGGTTGGGATTGAAGTTGTTTGTTTGTCTCTCTCTCCTTCTTCTCCCTCACCCACCTTTTTAAAATTTAAAATTTTTTTAAGTTCCAGATGATGGCAAACTCAAGTTGGCCAGCTTTGTCTGGCGGAGAGGATAGTATCAGGGTTTCCCTCATAAACCCAAATCTCCTGCTCCCGCCAGTCCCCCACCAAATCCTGATCTCGGTGGAAGACATGGCGCACCTCGTGGAAGACATGGCGCACCTCAACCAGTGCAGTTTTGCGGTGAGTTAAAGGAAACACTCAAGCTGGGGCAGCGCTTCTTTTCCGGACCCAGCAACAGGGGAGAGAGGAAGTGGTAGATGCTTCTAGTATACAGCCACCGCTAGCTCCCTCCTGCTGTACACCCTGGAGGATTACTCCCGGGGTGGGAGCAGGGGGAGGTTGGGTGGCTCTACATCACTGTCCTACCCAGTGGGCTGCGAGCATATGTGGTAGGCGCCACTTCTGGGCCGCAGCACTTAAGTGCTGGTTTTAAATCCTCCAGCGTTTTCTCACGCTGCACAGTGACGGCGGATGTATGCTCCCAAACGTGGAGCTAAGAGGGTGACCCAGTGACTCTGGGTCACTAAGCCACTGCATGGAGGATGTCGCTGTGGAGAGTCACTCACTAAGGTATGCCGTTGAGATGTGAAGGTCTGTTTTGTACCGCAGTATAACCAGGTCTATCGTGATTATTCAGGGAAGTGAGGCCAAAAGATCAGGAGATGAAAACACGGTCTGTTCTACGGACAAATCTCAAGAGGAGGGGGCACGCCACACCACAGGGGGCCACACGGGAGGCAGAGGTTAGTAAGGGAAATGTGGACCACTGTGGCTTCCGCGGGAAGAAACAGGTGAGGCAAGGTAAGCGGACACAGGACTGGCTGGTGTGAATAAATTCTGCGGACTCTGGGGCATAGCCTCTGTCCCTAGTCATCTGGTGCCTGTCCCGGGGTGACTGGGGCAGGCAGACAGTGGCCCACAAGGGTCAGAGACCCATAAAGAAGGTGGGGAGGGGTGCAGGCTCTGGATTGAATGGTTTGCGTTTAAAAGGTGGCTCCCAGATAAAGTGCTGACTACCTCTAGGAATGACCTAAACCTGAGACTGTCCCTCCAGAATCAATACGGCCTCAAGATGTCAAAGCATTAGGATACACAAAGTAAAAAGCACGGTTAATACTGACTAATACATGGGATTATTGTGATGTTCTAGCAGGGAAAGGACTAAATGCTAACTCTGATGGCCCAAGGGAAACTGGGTAAGAAAAAAGAAGGGGGCAGGCATGTTCTGGGTAGAGGTGTGGAGGTGTAGGAGGCATAAGGAAAATTTGGGGGCGCTGAAGAGAGCAGAATGGCGGAGCTTGGGAGAGGCCAACGAAAGAAATACAGGGCGCACTCAGTGGGGATCCAATGCGGAGGCCTGGAGGCCTCTTGCTTTTGTCTTCCTCTGAGAAGCAGTGACTCTAGACTCTGGCCCAAAGGGAGAATCCTGGAAGGAAGTAATTAGCAGGAGACTGGCTCCCCAGAGTTCTCCAAGCTGGGGTCTGCTCACTCTGGAACCTCCCTCTTTAGGCCAGAGTGCAGAACCTCCTACAATTCGACCAGCTCCCTTGCAGTTCATGATTCACCGGCCAGTCCCTTGGGGGCAGAACGTGGGGCAGGAAGGACTGGGGAGAGTCCCCAGGTCAGCCACCAATCGGGCTCCACACAGCTACCTTCCTGTCTTTGGGTGCTAACTCTGGGGTCTCTCCACATACCCTACACAGTGGGCTTAGTTGGGGGAAGGAGACCAAGGAGGCCAGGCCCAGAGGCATGAAACAGGAAAGGAGATGCCAAGATGGGAAGATGAGGACGAACCAAAGGAGAGCTGGGAAAGGAGGGAGGCGCCACGCCTTTACTGTACACCAAGAGTTTACCATACTTCGAGTTCACTGCCCTATGAAATAGAAATCAAAGGCCCATTTCACAAATGAGAAAATTGAGGCTCAGAAAAGCTCAGCTGGTAACAGCTTATCCAACATGACGCAGTCATTCCAATCTGTCTGGGTCCAAGTGCCTACAAAGCAAAACATCCAGGGCCTCTCTGGGTGAGCGGGATGTTCTGCCTCCAGTGAGTCAGAGAAGCAGGGACATGGGGATTTACTCTCAACTTTGAGAAGAGGAGACAGGCAACTGGAAGGGATCCTCTGGCTTCAGAAGGTCCCCAGGTTATGCTGCCTTACCCCTCAACATGTTTCTGTGAGCCTTTCTTACCATGCTAAAGAAGACTCCTTCTATTTTTATTTTGCCAAGAGAGGTGTTTCTATGAAATGGATGCTGAGTGTTATCAAATGCCTTTTTATCATCCGTGGTTTTTCCCTTTTGGCCTATTAATATGATGAATTATATTAATAGAGTTCCTAAAATAGAACTGTCCTTGCTTTCCAATAATATACCCTACCTGGCCATTGTGGAATAGTCATTTAATATATTGCTAGATTCAATTTGCTAATATTTTATTTAAGATGTTTGCATCTATATTTGTAAATGAGATTTGCCTGCAGCCTCCTTCTTTGTGCTATCTTTTGTCAGGTTTATTTAGCTCTGTAAATGAGCTAGAAGGGCTTCTGGTTCTGGAAAACCGCGGACCAGATAGTCCAAAAGACCTCCCTGACATAAACACCTAGAAATGCTCAACACAATGTAACAAATACTTGAACTTACAGAAACACAGAGGAAATTTCCAGAAGCAAGATATAAAGTGGGAACTAAAAAACCAGAAAGCACACGGCTGTCATGGCAGTTGACCAGGGAAAGGAGAAAGAGGAAGTTGATGCTCATACAGGGAGGGGAGACAAAGCTTCAGGCCTGAGTTCCAAATAAAATATGGGTTGAACAGGTCAACAATAATAGTGAATTTGGGAGGTATAAAATAAGGCAGGACTAACATACTGGACAAGCACAACATGTAATCCAAAAGGATATATTAAGAGTTAAAATACTTAAGGTTTTAAGAGAGGGGGGTCATTATTATTATTATTATTCATTAGCCTTAATATGTGTTAAGTCAAGTGTTAATGTTAACAAGTTAAAGGTAAGTTTCTAATGCAACCATTCTCCAATAAAAAGAGTGAGAGCTCCTTGGAGTAATGGCTGATTGTAGGACTTGGTGGGGGGATATAAAAAAACGATCTTGGGGTATCCTGTGGGGTCAAAAAGGAAAAAAGTGCTAACACAGACATGGTGACAGGGTTATATGAAAGGTACACGGAAACCAACTGAATAAACTTCCAATGGCCAAAGGTGAAACAACATGAACAGCAAAATAAATAAAACAGTATAAAATAAATATATAACAAATATCAATTAATCCAGAGCTACATATGTAAGTTATTGAATTAATAGACAAATGGGAGCGAATGGACCCATACAGAAGAATTCCAAATAACTTATGCAGATATTCTGCCCTCAGAAAGGTAGAGTGTAACTACCTACTCCTTAAATGTGGGCTATACATAATTAATTCCTTCGTATGGTCAATCTGTTCCAAAGAGTAGAGTATGGAAAGGAAGAAAAAGAGTAACTTTATGGAGGAGAAACTTGACAAACACTACCTCAGCTGGGTGACCGAGGTTAACATCAATAGGGATAAGTCATGTTGATATCCTTGATATGATGTGATGCAAAATGGCCCTATCTGTGATTTCCCTCTCCAAAATCCATAACCCCAGTCCAGTAATGAAAAAACTCACCAGACACATACCAGTTGAGGGATATTCTACAATATAACTGACTAGCAATCCTTAAAACTGTTATCAAAAGCAAGGAAAATCTGAGAAACTGTCACAGCCAAGAGGAACGTAAGGACACACAAATGAAATGTGGTAACCTGAATATGATTCTGGAATAGAAAAAGACCTTTCACAGAGAATCTGAATAGACATTGCCAAAGAAGACCAACAGATGGCCAACAGGCAAATGTAAACACATTCAACACCACTCCTCACCAGGTAAATGCAAATCAAAACTACAGTGAGGTATCATCTCACTCTTGTTAGAATGGCTACTATCAGAGAGACAAGCAGTAACAAGTGTTGGTGAGGATATGGAGACAACAGAACCCTTGTGTACTGTTGGTGGGGATGTAAACTGGCACAGCCACTAAGGAAAACAGTATGGAGAATCCTCAGAAAACAAAAAAATTAAAAAAACCTTACACAATCTAGCAATTCTATCTCTGGGTGTTATCTGAAGGAAAAAAAAAATACCAACTTCAAAAGATACACTCCTATGTCACTGCAGCATTATTTACAATGGCCAAGGAAACAACCTAAGTGTCCACTGATGGATAAACAGATAAAGAAGATCTGGCATATAGAGATATACAATGGAATATTATTCAGTCATAAAAAAAAATGGAATCTTGCCATTAGCAACAACATGGATGACCCCTGAAGGCATTATGCTAAATGAAATAAGTCAGATACAAAAAGACAAATACCATATGATCTCACTTACAAGTTATGTATGGAATCTATAAAACAAAATGAAGAACTCCAAACAAAAAAACCAAACTTACATATAGGTACAGAGAACAAATTGGTTGTTGCCAGAGGGGAAGGTGAGGTACAGGTGGGCAAAATGGGTGAAGGGGGTCCAAACATAGAAATTTCCAGTTATACAGTTAATCTTGTGGGATATAATGTACAGTATGGTAACTATAGTTAATAATACCGTATTACGTCTTTAGAATTTGATAAGAGAGTAAATCTTTATTATCTTGATTATAAAGAGGGGTAACTGGCTGGATCAGTCAGAAAAGCGTATGATTTTTGGGCGCCTGGGTGGCTCAGTGGGTTAAGCCGCTGCCTTCGGCTCAGGTCATGATCTCGGGGTCCTGGGATCGAGTCCCACATTGGGCTCTCTGCTCAGCAGGGAGCCTGCTTCCTCCTCTCTCTCTGCCTGCCTCTCTGCCTACTTGTGATCTCTCTCTGTCAAATAAATAAATAAAATCTTAAAAAAAAAAAAAAAAAGAAAAGCATATGATTTTTGGTCTCGGGGTTGTGAGTTTGAGCCCCACATTAGATGTAGAGATCACTAAAATAAATAAATAAATAAATAAATAAATAAATAAATAAAAAGTCCTCGTCACAAAAAACAAAATTATAACAATGTATGGGGAATGAGATTATGATCATTTTGCAATGTATATAAATACTGAGTCATATTGCATACCCAAAACCAATATAATGTTCTATGTCAATCGTACCTCAATAAAAATTTTAAAAATAAAAATAGCTATTAAATAACTAGAAAAACACAATGAGAAATTCTAGTGGTTGAGTCCCTATAGTCTCAGCACTATATTAGGTGGGTTTTTTAATACATTAATTTATTTCTTTTTCATAAAAATGTCACTAATAAAAACTGCTACCATTTATTAAGAAAACTTCAGGTAAAATCTAAGTCAATATGAATAAAATATATACCCTAGATAATAATAATGGGTTAATACTGCTTCATTAATTGTAACAAAGAAAGCATACTAAGATGTTAATAATAGGGAAAATTGATTGTGGGGCGTATGAGAACCTCTATTCTATCTTTACAATTTTTCTATAATTCTAAAACTTCTAAAGTTAAAAGTTTATCTAAAAAAAATAAAGGTGGGATTCCTGGGTGGCTCAGTCAATTAAGAGTCTGCCTTCAGCTCAGGTCACGATCTGAGTCCTGAGATCAAGTCCTGTGTCAGGCTCCTTGCTCAAGGGGGAGCCTGTTTCTCCCTCTGCCTGCCACTCCCCCTAGTTGTATGTGTGTTCTCTCTCTTTCTCTGAAAAATAAATAGATGGAACCTTTAAAAAAAAAAAAGTGAAAGATAACACTATAAAACTAAAAATAGCATGTAGGGGGGAAAAAGGAATATAAATTCAATCAAATTAAAAGTATGGTTAAAGGGGCGCCTGGGTGGCTCAGGGGGTTAAGCCTCTGCCTTCGGCTCAGGTCATGATCTCAGAGTCCTGGGATCGAGCCCCACATCGGGCTCTCTGCTCAGTGGGGAGCCTGCTTCCCCCCCTCTCTCTCTGCCTGCCTCTCTGCTTACTTGTGATCTCTCTCTCTGTCAAATAAAGAAACAAAATCTTAAAAAAAAAAAAAAAGTATGGTTAAAAAAGATACAAAATAGTTAAAATAGAACTAAATATAGACCTTTTTGCAGCTTACAATAAATGTAAATGGACTAAAATCTATTCAGTTAAAAATTAGATTTTCAGGTTGAATTTTAAAAATAAAAATCTAGTTATTTGTGGATAAAAAAAAAAATCTGAAAGAGAGAAAAATTAAACCAATTAAATATTTACCAAATAAAAGCCAAGGTGGCTATATTAACATCAGAGGGAAAAAAACTCTAAGGCAAAAATCATGATTAAGTCAAGAGAATATTAACAGTATGTAATGATTAAAAAAAACTTCAAGATATGTCTCCAAAGGCAAAGGAAACAAAAGCGAAAATAAACTTTGGGGACTTCATCAAAATCAAAAGCTTCTGCACAGCAAAGGAAACAGTCTAGAAAACAAAGAGGCAACCCAAAGAATGGAAGAAGATATTTGCAAATGACAGTACAGACAAAAGGTTGATATCCAGGATCTATAAAGAACTCAACTCAACACACACAAAACAGATAATCATATCAAAAAATGGGCAGAAGATATGAACAGACACTTCTCCAATGAAGACATACAAATGGCTATCAGACACATGAAAAAATGTTCATCATCACTAGCCATCAGGGAGATTCAAATTAAAACCACATTGTGATATCACCTTACACCAGTTAGAAGGCCAAAATTAGCAAGACAGGAAATAACATGTGTTGGAGGGGATGTGAGAAAGGGGAACCCTCTTACACAAGTTGATGCAGCCACTTTGGAGAACAGTGTGGAGATTCCTCAAGAAATTAAAAATAGAGCTTCCCTATGACCCTGCAATTGCACTCCTGGGTATTTACCCCAAAGATACAGATGTAGTGAAAAGAAGGGCCATCTGTACCCCAATGTCCATAGCAGCAATGGCCACAGTCGCCAAACTGTGGAAAGAACCAAGATGCCCTTCAACCGACGAATGGATAAGGAAGATGTGCTCCATATACATTATGGAGTATGATGCCTCCATCAGAAAGGATGAATACCCAACTTTTGTAGCAACATGGATGGGACTGGCAGAGATTATGCTGAGTGAAATAAGTCAAGCAGAGAGAGTCAATTATCATATGGTTTCACTTATTTCTGGAGCATAACAAATAGCATGGAGGACAAGGGAAGTTAGAGAGGAGAAGGGAGTTGGGGGAAATTGGAAGGGGGGGTGAACCATGAGAGACCATGGACTCTGAAAAACAATCTGAGGGGTTTGAAGCAGCAAGGGGTGTGAGGTTGGGGGAATCAGGTGGTGGGTATTAGAGAGGGCACAGATTACATGGAGCACTGGGTGTGGTGCAAAAACAATGAATACTGTTATGCTGAAAATAAATAAATAAATAAATAAATTAAAGAAAACTTCACCTGTAATATATAATGTTATTATTATATACACACCTAACACCACAGTCTCACAAAATACATAAAGAAAAAAATGTGACTGATTATTTTTTAAACTGACAAATCCAGTATCATAGTGGAAAATTTTAAACAGAGTCAAACAGTAATTTATAGATAAAGCAGACAAAAACATCTTTTGAAAAATACAGAACACTTGAATAAGACAACATATTTGACAATATAATGAACAATTATAGAAAATCTATTCTTTCTTGTTTTTGTGGGGTTTTTAAAAAAGATTTTATTTATTTGTGAGAGGGAGTGCACAAGCAGGGGAACCAGGAGGTAGAGGGAGAAGCAGGCTCTCCACTGAGCAAAGAGACCAATGTAGGACTTGATCCTGGGACACCAGAACCATGACCTGTGCCAAAGCCAAACACGTAAGTGACTAAGCCACACAGGCATCCCATAACCTATTCTTTTTGCACATATAAGAAAAGCCTGCAAAAATGACAGATACAAGACCATGAAGCAAATTTCAACAAATTTCCAAGTTTTGCTAGTATACAAATCATCTTTTCTGACCATGATGCAATTAAATTAGAATGAAAAGATAAAGAATGATAGTCTATGTTACAGCATAGATGTAAATAACTTAACTGATCAAAGAAAGAATAATTATGGATGGCTCGAATAATACAAATCAAATCTTGTGGGGTCCTGTTAAAGTAGTTTTTGAAGGGCAGAGGTTAGCTATATATTAGACAAGGAGAGTGAAAATTAATAAGCTAAGCACCCAAATCAAGAAATTATAAAAAGAATAACAGAACAACCCAAAGAAGAAAATAATGAAGAGCTGAAAATATTAAATTTAAATGACAAAATCAACAAAACTAAAAGCTAATAAGAATAAGAAGGCACATGGGGTCCCTGGGTGGCTCAGTGGGTTAAGCCTCTGCCTTCACTCAGGTCATGATCTCAGGGTCCTGGGATCAAGCCCCACATCAGGCTCTCTGCTCAGCAGGGAGCCTGCTTCCCCCTTCTCTCTATGCCTGTCTCTCTGCCTATCTATGATCTCTGTCTGTCAAATAAATAAATATTTTTTTTAAAAAAAAAGAAAAAGAAGGCACAAATATACATTAGAAATAAAGAGGTACAGAGAAAATAGTGATTTTAAAAAATCACAAAAAGATGTTTCGAACTGTATGCCAATAAATTTAAAAGCCTAGTCCAAAATGGTCAGTTTCCCAGAAAATCTAATTTAAAACTGTCTCAAGGAGAATTAGAAACTCTAAAGAGACTCGTATTCATGAAAGAACTGAATCATTAATGTAAAATCTAAACCTATCTCTACTCAAAAAACCTTACAGGCCCAGATGGTAATGGTCAACTTCTACCAAATATTCAATGAAGAAATAATCACAGTTGTGCAGCTGACCCTTGAAAAATGCAAGGGTTGGAGTCAGTGGAAAACCCACATAACTTTTGACAGCCCCCCCCAACAAAACTTAACTGCTAATAGCCTATAATTGACCAGATACCTCACTGATAATATAAAGTTAATCAACACTTATTTCATATGTCATATATATTATATATTGTATGTGAGCCCAAGAGCAGAAGATGTTAAGAAAATCATCAAGAAAATAAATTTACAATACTGTGGGTTTTTAAAAAAAAATTGTTTATAAATGGACCTGTGCAGTTCAAACTTGTATTGTTTGTTCAAAGTTCAACTGTTTTAGTCAGGATTCACCAGAGAAACAGAGCCAGCAGGAGGTGTGTGTGTGTGTGTGTGTACATATATATATAATGTTTGGCCAGAAATCTGGGTGCCCCATGGCCCAGTTAAGTTGACACTAGTCTTAAATTATCTCAAAAAAACAGAAGAGTTACTGCTTCACAACTCTTTCTAGGAAGGTGGTAATATCTTAATTCAAAAACAACAGACAATGACAGTATGGTAAAGGAAAATAGGACTATATCTCATAAACATAGAAGGACAAACACTGAATGAAATATTAATAGACAAGTTACAGCACTGTATTAAAAAAGACAAAGTTGGATTGAAACTCATAATTTATTATCAGAAAATCTATGTAATTCACTACATTAATATACTAACAGAGAAAAACCATAAAGTTATTTCAATATACATAGAAAAGGGATGCCTGGTTGGCTCAGTCAGTTAACCATCTGCTTTTGGCTCAGATGATGGTCTGAGAGTCCTGGGATGGAGCCCCACACCTGGCTCCTTGCTCAGCAGGGAGCCTGCTTCTCCCTCTGCCCCTCCCCCTGCTCGTGCTCTCTTTCTCTCACTCTCTCTCTGAAATAAGTAAAATCTTCAAAATATAAATATATAGATATAGATATAAAAAAATTGATAAAGTTCAATACCCATCCAATCCATGGGGGGAAATAACTCTTAACAACAAATGAATAAAAAAGACACAGAGAATCTACCAAAAACATACAGCAAACATCCCACTTAATGGTGAAATGTTAAAGCCATTCCCTTCAAAATCAGGAATAAGACAAAGATAGCCTTTACCATAATTTATTTAACAGTGTATTGGAAGTTAAGGATCATACAGTAAGATAAGAAAACAGTAAGAACTGAAAGAAAGAAATAAAACTTAATTGCAGGTGATATGATTGTCTTATCTGTCCAATAGAATCTTTACGAACTATTAGTCTATAGAATGAGTAAACAAGGTTGGTTAATAACAAAAGCAGTATACTAAAGTGACCTTAACCATATTTCAATTCTATGCTCCATGAACAATTCAAATGTTTAATACTTAAAAAACCTTTATCACAGTAAAGAACATATAAAATTAACCACCTTAACCCTTTTTACAGTTCAGTATGCTAAGCATATTCATATTGTGCAACAGATCTCCAGATCATGTTAATCTTGCAGAACTGAAATTCTATGCCCTTAAAACAATTCCTATTTTACCCCTTCCTCCCTGGCCCTAGTAACCACCATTCTACTTTCTGTCTCTATGAATTTGACTACTCTAGGTATCTAAGTGGAATCAACCAGTATTTGCCTTTTTGTGACTGGCTAATTTTTACCTAGCATAATGTCCTCAAAGTTCTCTCTGTTGTCAGAATCTCCTTCCTTTTTAAGGTTGAATATGTTGACATTTTGTTTATCACTTGTCTGTCAATGGCCATTTGGGTTGCTTCCCCCTTTTGGGGGTATTACTATTATGAATAATATTGCTATAAACATGGGTATTCAAATATCTGTGGTCCAATTTTCGATTCTTTGGGGTATATATCCAGAAATTAAATTTCTGGATCATATAGTAATTCTGCTTTTAATTTTTTTAAGAACTGCCATACCATTTTTCATAAGGGCTGCACCACTTTACATTGATCAATAGGGCACAGGGTTCCAATTTCTGCAAATCCATGCCAATACTTGTTATTTTCTGTTCTTTAGGTTTTTGATAGTAGCCTTCTTAATGGGTGTGAGGTAGTATCTCACTATGGTTTTGAGTTATATGTCTCTGATGATTAGTGTTGAACATCTTTTCATATGCTTGTTGGCCATTGCATTTTTTTATCTTAAAATAACTACTATTGTAACAAAACCTACAATGTATGTAAAAACAAACATATCCAGAGATGTGTTAGAGTTTTATAAAGAAAGTTTCAAAGATCACCGAAAGACTTAAAAACAGACCTAGATTAAAAAGGGGTATATCATTTCATACACAGGGAAGGTCAGTATTATACAAAATCTCCTAAATTGACATACAGATCCAATATAATTTCAGGCAAAATGTCAACACAATTTCCTTGGAATGTGTACACTGATTAGTATCCAGAATATTTGAGGAACTCACAAATTCATTTGAGTAACATCAGTTGGGAAGCTTTCCTTCCCTTTCATACCCTGGTACATACTAAATGGCTCAAAAAGGGGTTCTTGGTTCTCAAAGAGCACCCTACAAAATCCATTGTTGAAAATAGTGATTTTTAACTATATTCCAAACTTCTATCTTGGTTGTTACTTGTATATTTGTTTCCTGTTTTACTTTAGATTTTCCTAGAAAATAGTTCACTTTGACATTTTCAGATTTATTCATGTAATATTCTTGGGTGCTTAGCTTGTTACTTTTATTCTTGCTCACTTAATAAGAAGCAATTAAGGCTATGAGTCATCCTGTTAGTACAGGAATAGCTGCATCCTGTGTTAATGTGTAGTTTTGTCATTGTCTTATTTTCTAAATATTCTGCAACCACAGTCAGGTTTCTTATCTCACAAAACAATTATTTAGCTTTTTTTCTTTTCATTGTATATTTATTTCCAGTTTTAGTGCATTGGAGTAAGAGTTTACCAATAACCATTCTCTCCTCCCTCATAATAACAGAACCCTAAGAGGCACATGGTTTTTTAGAATAAAAACTACATATCCCAGCCTCCCTTGCAGCTAGCAGTAGTCAGGTGACTAAGTTCCAGCCAATGGGATTTAAAATACATTGATATGTGGATCCCCTAGGTGATGATTTTAAAAGAGGTGTAAGGGGCATGCCCTGCTTTATTATTAGGCCAATCTGCCACTATAACAAGGATCCTTGCAGATGGACTTAATACCCTAAGACTGGCAGAGCAATAAGATAGAAGGAGTCTGTGCTCTTAATACTTCAGAACTCTGGGAAATCATACAGCAGAGTCCCCAAACAAACCCTGAATCACAAAGAAATATTTTTGTATTGTTCTAGCCATTGTTATCTTCCCTTGGAACGCATAACCAAATCTATTTAATAACTAACACAACTGGCATTTTTTTTCCCTGCCTGGATACTTATTTATAGGGTTTTCCCCTTTAAGCCCTGAAATTCAGATATCTCACTTGGTTAGTGGTCTTGTTTCAGTAGCTTCATTCTTTGATGATTATTTGTTTTATTCTATTTGTTGGGTCTTTCTTCAACATATCTTTTCATTAAGCATATTCATCATCTCTTTATTCCTTTCTTCTGAACTACAGGAAAAATTTCTGAAACCTAACTTTTAAACCATGGGTTCTGTTTTACTATAGTATTCAATCTATTTTCTGCCTTCATTGCCTTTTCTCGTGCAGTAGTTCTTACTTTTCAACTGAAAATGATCTTTCCCAGTCTCAGAGTATACTTTTTCAGATATACGATGTCCCCTTGAATCTTATTGGGCATACAAATAGGAGATCTTCTAAAGATGTCTGCTGATTCTGGCGGAAAGTCTGTCTCAAAGTGGGATATTTGCATTGATTTCTTTACTGTAAATTTGAGTCTTTTCGTAGGCCCAGTGGCCTCTGTCCATGCATCTCACCTTTATCCATTTGTGCAGGGTGAGATGAGAACACTCTTTTAATCTTCCAGGGTCAGATGAGGGTAACACTTAGGTTTGCTAAAGGTTTAGTGCTATTTCTGGGTTTTGTTGTCTTTTATTTCATTTTATTTATTTGAGACAGAGAGCGAGCACAACCAGGGGGAGGGGCAAAGGGAGAGGGAGAAGCCAGCTCCCCCCTGAGCAGGAAGCCCAATGCAGGACTCAGTCCCAGGACCCTGGGATCATGACCTGAGCCAAAGACAGATGCTTAACCAACATCCACCAGATGCCCCTGGGTTTTGTAGTCAAGGGGAGTAATAGGTGAGATGCTACAGCACATATATCATGGGAATGAACATCAGTGCTCTGCCCATGAACCTTGTTTCTGAAGCTGGGGTTGCAACAACAAGCTGGCTAGGGTACTGCCCTGTCTCTCTGTAAGGAATGGCTGGCGACACCAGGATGCAAGTGAGGTTGCAACACACTCTACTGAGAGAGCCTCCAAAGAAAGTTATAAGCTGACACCTTGTCTTGCTGCATGAGACATTACAGAAACTGCTCCCACCTGCACCTCCCAGCCTACCTCATCTTCAGGGTCTGCCTCCCTGTGCTTAGGTTATGGAGTTCTGATGGGGATTCTTACACTTAGGAAAGTCTCCTAGCCTGGTAGTTAAGAAAATGGGCTCTGGAGTTAGGTGGGCCTGGGTTCAGGTTCCAGATCAGCCACTTACTAGCTGTGTAATTCGAGAGCCGGATTCTTTGGGCCTCACCTCCCTCTTATGCAAAACGGGGTCAACAGTGGCTCTGCATCCCTATGCTGTGATGGAGGTTCATTAGGTGGCAATGCTTGTGACTTTGGCTCAGGATCTGAGCCTAGATGCACAAGCACTGGAAGCTCTAATGATTTCTAAGACTGCTCTTCCTTCTCACACAGTGCTTCCCACAATGGCCAGCTCCTCCTCAGACAGGTTCCTCCAGTACAGGCAGAAACTCTTCCAGTTTCTAATGTATCAGTGTCACTGTGCCCTCTGTTCCTGGTAGCATGTGTCCTCTCTGCTCCCCTATTTTACATCCCTGAAGTAATTTCAGAGGGACTAGGAAGAGAGAAGGGAGCAATTACACAAAAATATCTCAGTTTGCCATCATTCCACAAGCCTAACTGTCCATGTCACTTTTAGCTTGCTGGACCCAATCTTCCTGAGCCACAGGACAGGACTTGGCTTCCTGTCTTCCTGTGCCATGGGCTCCTCAGTTTTGAGACCACACACTTTAGAGGAGAGGGTCCCCCTCTTGCCGCCTTGGCCCTATAGTGCCCCATCAGTTGGACCATCCCTGTCCTACTTCCTTTCTATCCTAGCCAAGCCAAGGACTGAGGAGGATTCACATCCCATCATTAGGATTTTGCTTCATAGACCAGGAAGGTATTTTAGAGAGAGCTGAGCAAAGAAGTGATAGGCAGAGATAAAACACACCACCTTTTAGGCAGCACTGGGAAAGAGGCAGAAGGTAAGAGACATAGGGGCAGAGATAAGACCCAAAGTCAGTCACCGAGTTGGGGGGGAGGGACACTGCCACCAACCACTAATATTTTCTGTGTGCTCATCATGAGCTAAGCATATGCACTCCATCAATTTATTCTCAGAACAATTTCGTGAGGTAGGATTTTTATTATACCCATTTTACGGATGAAGGACCTGAGACTCAGAGAGGACCAATACCTTGTCCAAGGTCACATAGCCAGCAACTGGCTGATCCGGGAGCTCTCCCCATGTATGTCAGATTCCCAAGTCCATGCATATAACCGCTACTCTAATAGACTAACTCCCATTCCAATCACCAAAGCTTGACCAGATCTGTTTTTCTGTTGCCCCAACCATCTGTGGGGCACTAAAACCCCCAGACTCTTGGGGGTTAATATGGGTACCCATCACTCTCCAGCCCACTGTCAGCACCTCCAGGATCCCTCCCTCCAAAGCTAAAGCTGGAATTCAGAGGCTGGCCAGCCCAGGACCAATGGCACCCTCTCCCAGCTACTTCTGTTCCAGCCAAGCTGCAAGGAGCAACATTTCTGGACCTGGAGCATGCACTACAGGGTTTTCTGATAACATCTGACTTGGCTTTTAATTATTGGGAAGTGATTGTTGATTTACACAGCAATATTTATCCAGCAAATTGCTAATTAATGCACTGAAAAATGCCAAGTGGTGTCAAATATTTGCTTTTATTTCCAGTACCAAAATATTTTTATTTTTGGTGAGGAGCAGAATCAATGAGAAGGTGCTGAAGTGTTTAAACAGGATATGTAAAGTTTAAGCTGAATATTAAACAGGGAGGAAGGCTGGGCTTTGTGGTTGGGGCTCTCGGGTGTTCTGCAGACTGAGAGATGCTCAAAGGTAGCCCAGAAAGCAGCGCAACCCAAATCTCTTCCCTGAATACGCAGCTCTTGAGATGCAAAGGGCACCAGTTAGCCACAGACCAGGGACATCTGACTGACCAGGATCATCTTCCCTAAGACCCTCTCCAAGCTTCTCCTCCTCTGCATCATCATCACCTCCACTATCTCCTCTCCCTCCCTCCACCGCCACTGCCTCCACCACCACCAACCACCACCAGCATCACTACCACCAGTCTCTCCTTTATGATCTGTTCACTCATTCATTACATTTCATATACTGAATAAAAACTATGTGCTGAACTTTATTGTGCTGCTAAGGAGATAAGTCCCTTTCTCATGGAGCTCACCCTGAGTTCTGACACCCAGTAACCAAGAAAATAAATAGACAAGAAAAATTTCAGAGGATGATAACTGCTATCAAGGAAATAAATCTGAAGGACACAATAAGGAGTAGTTACGTTAGACTGGTTGGTCAGGGCAGGTCTTTGTTGGGAGGAAAAATGGCATTTTAGCTGAATGACACAGACAAGCCAGCCACATAAAGATACCGGGACAGAACTTTTCAGGGGCATGAACTGGTAGTGCAAAGGCCCTGAGACAGGAAGGGACTTGGGGGTCAGTGGAACCAAGGCACATGGCCAGGGGCAGGACAGGAGAGGACATCAGCAAGGAGCGAGTGGCCCATCAGCCCGGGACACTGGAGGAGCAGTCGGGGAGACCTGAGAGAGAAAGGATGGGCTCCAGTGGGCTCTGGAAATCTCCCTCTGGCCACAGAGTGGCGAACAGGTATGGAAGCTTGGAGGGAGTTGTGATGCCCAGAGCTGCAGGGTCCAGGTCAGGGTGGGGACGTGGAGAGGACAGGCGTATTCGGGGTGTGCTTGCAGGTGGCCTTTCTTGCCATCGGGTCCCCTACCGGGCTGCCTGGGCCTCGCCATCTCCCCTACTGCCCCTTCACCGCCATTTTGTCATTATCCAAAACCGCAGCAGCTGCCGTTCACTGAGGATTTGCATACAGATATTTACTTTACCAGCCGGTCGGTCTCAAAACGACCAGCAACACCATGAGGGAGATAGCACCACGCCTCGTGGGACTTACCCCACCTTGCCCATTCCTGAGAAGATCACACATCGAATGAGAACAAGCCATTACTTACCCAGGATTATCAGAGGCGGGCGCAGGGCCAAAGCCCAACTGCGGCTGCGTACATCTATCTACACATCCGGGGCTTCCGCGGGCCCTGCCTCCAGCCCAGGCGCATGCTCTCTTCTGCCCCTAGTTGGGAGGACCATGTGTCAGCCTCTGCTCCTGCTTTCCTCCTGTGTTCCGCCATGTGAGGATGTATGAGAGAAGCGGTCTTGCTGCACTTAACGTGGACTGGCCCAATCTACTCACTCACCTGCTGGATTAGCCTTTCTGAAGTGCATAGCTGACAACATCCTTCCTCTGTTCCGTAGGATCTGGCTGCTCCCACCCCCTCCGTGCCCACCTCCCTGCTCTCCCTTCTTGCAGTGCCCAGAGCCTGCCAAGCACTAACTCCAGGACCTTGCCTAAAACTAGCATCTTCCCTCCATCCCGTCTTGCCCAACTGCTCCTTCTAGCTGGGCTCCCACCTGTTCTCCAGGTCTCAGTTCAAAGCATCCCTCCCCAGGGATCTCTACTTCACTGCACAGTTGTTGTTGTTGTTTTAAAGATGTTATTTATTTATCTGATAGAGATCACAAGTAGGCAGAGAGGCAGGCAGAAAGAGAGAGGGAAGCAGGCTCCCCGCTGAGCAGAGAGCCCGATGCAGGGCTTGATTCCAGAACCCTGGGATCATGACCTGAGCCGAAGGCAGAGGCTGTAACCCACTGAGCCACCCAGGCGCCCCTCACTGCGCAGTTTTTGATGCTTGCTGGCGCTTGTAATTACCCAGCCGTGCTGTGCAGGGTCATGACATTCATAATCCCTGGGAAAGTTCGAAAGGTTCACGTCTGCCACCTTTCCTTCCCTCTTTACTGCAAGGGAGCTTTTTGAGGGTGGAGGGTTTTACCCGCCACACAGCAGCATTGTGGCTTCTCTTTCCTATGCAGCTAATCAAGTGTGCGCTCAGACCCTAGAATAGTTACAGTGGCCCAAAACCAGACCCCAGGGCCAAGGGAGAAGAATGTGGGCATTTTGGAGTTCTGACTTTTGGCCTGATGGGTGCTGGATATCCAGAAAGGACTGGATGCTGAAGATCATTAAATGTCATATGACAAGAGGCCTCCCAAGAGGAGGTCCCAAGTTCTCCTGCTGGTCCTCTCTCTCACTTCCTTTGCTAGGGAGGATTGGAAAGTCACTGTGGTTTTGGATGGTATACGATTATAATACAAGCCTCTCTCCATGACCTTAGACTAGTAGAATGGGACACCCTGGAATAGCACATGACCATGAAAAATGAACTAACAATACACACTGCAATATGGATCAAGGTCACAAACATAGTGCAATGTCACAGAAACCAGACACAAAAGAGTACAGAGTAAGACTCCATTTATCCACAGTTCAAGAACAGGCAAGACAAACCTAATTTGTGTGGAAACCAGGAAAGAGGTAGGAGACTGGCCAGAGGGAAGCTTCTGGTTGCCGGAGGTGTTGTACATCTTTATAGGTAGTAACAGGTATGTTACAACCTTAACTTTTCTGGAACTTTTACCTCGATACAATTTTTTTTTCTAATTTAGGGTAAATTGACAAATCACTTGACTCCAGCTTAAGGTAAATCTAAGTAAAAACGAGAATAGAACTTAAAGAGTTAGTGAGAACATTTATCGGCAGCTCCTCATAAGAGATAATACTTAGGGGTTTATATTGTAGTAAAATTTTTTAACTCTTTAAAAACATAGGAACAATATTAGATAATGGATTATGTGTTAATATTTATTTTTTATAATATTTAATCATCTAAAAATAATTTATGGACATTTTACTCTTAATTTTTATTTACTAAAAAAATATTACTTAACAAGAAGGAAAAATATCTCCTTAAATACATTACTACCTCAAGGTTTTTGCCCCCATGCAATAATTTTACTCAGTTGTCATGTCTATATAAAATTATTATTTATGTATATTTTACATTTTATATAATTTATTGTGGTGTCTCTTTAAAATCAGTGTTCCAAAGATCTGATAAATACTCATACCCATTCTCTGCTGTTCAGTATCTGGTCCTTCTCTGAATTTAATTTTATATGCAAGTGGAATCATTTTGATATGAAGTACAAGGTGTATCTAAATTAAAAATTATTTTTTCAAGTCCCTAATCAGTTTTTTCAACGCATTTACTAAATAATTCATCACCTATTCATTGTTTTGGGGTGGTTTCTGTATCATATTTAATTTTTACATATGATCTCATGTATTTCTAGGCATTCTATTCTAATTCATTAAAATCGATTTCTTTTTCCTCCATCAATATTCTCACTGTTCTAATTATTACTACTTTATATGTTTTAATATCCAGTAAGACTGTATAACAATGCTTTCCTTTTTCATAATATTCCTTGATATTCTAACCAATGTTTGTTTGTTTTTAGATGAATTTTAGAATCATTTTATCAAGTTCCTTTTGCAAGATTGTTTGGTATTGCATTAAATCTGCAAATTAACATGAGGTGGTTTGACATTTTTACAATATTCAGTCTTCCCATGCAGAAACATAGTATGCCTCTCCATTTATTCTGGTCTTCTTTTATTTCACCAATAAAATTTTGTAGTTGTCTTTATATAGGTCACACGCATTTCTCATTAAGTTTATTCCTAAGTATTTTTCCATTGCTTCTGGGAATGGCATCTCTTTTTTCATTACAGTTTCTGGCGGACTATGGCTAGAATAAAGGAGAGCATTGATTGGGGTAAATAGGTCTTGTCTCTGGACACTTTACTAAAAGATTATTTGTTTATACAATTTGAGTTGCTTCCTTTAGATTTTTGGTCCCAAATCACATTGACAGTGAATACTGTTTGTCATGTTGGCATTAGATGGGACTCCAAATGAGACATCTGATAGGCCTGGGGGAGAGAGTCCATGGCCTGTCTACTGAGCTGCAGCCTTACCCTGGCTGGGACTAGAACCTGCTCTGATCCACTCCCCCACAGACCTCGCTGAAGGCCCTAACACCCTCCCAATGGTCCACCCCCTTCATCTGGTGGCACCCTGCCCTGGCTCTCCTAGCCACTGGAAGAGGTCTCCTCTCATCCCCACGGATCCAAGGTGCTGCTACCATATTAATCAAAGTCATAGTTACCAAATATCCGGGATGTATCCGGCCCCTTATTCAAACCTTACATAATGTCTTTATTTTAATCTGTGAAGGGGATAGATGATTAGCCAGCGATTAAGGTGTTTTCTGAGATCACACTGCTATTAAGTACCCGATCTGGGATTCAAACCTGCATTCCCTTTACTCTGCCATGTTGCTTGCCTCTGCAGTGCCCTTGACATTTCGCAGGAAATCTTGCCTCCCACCTATCAGGCAGGCCCCAGAGTTTTAATGCTTTGCCAGCCTGGACTCTCCAGGGTTTGCCATGCCACGAGGAATTCTAATATGAATCCCAGGAGCCTGGCCAGCTCTGTCACCTCAACCTGGTCCCACCTGCTCCAGAATTAGTGTGTTATGACTGTTTGGTGACAACCTAGCAACTTTTCCTATTAAAGAATATGGTCATTACAGGCACCCAAGTCTCTGACTCCTTTGAGCAAAGCTTTACCTGAAAGTTTATCATATCAAAGGGTAATTGTAGTATTACTAGTCATAGTAACAATAACAACTAAAATTTACGTAGCTCTTATCACGGACCAGACACTGCATATAATGCATTACATACATGATCTCATTTGTCTTCACCACAACCCTGTGAGTTAGAAACTATGGTAACTATTTTACAGGTGAGAAAACTGAGGCTCAGGCAGGTAAAGTCATTTGTCCAAGGACATTCAGCTTACAAGGGGCAGAGTCAGAATTTGAAACTTGAAAGCCTGCTCAGAAGTTGGTTAACTTTGTTTGAATGCTTTATTTCTGCACCTGGGACTTCCTATATCATTCAGACAAATGATGTTATACAGCAGTGGTTCCTCAAAGCAGCTTCACAGACCTCTGTGTCTTCAGCACCGGAAGAGGGACTTTATAAGAAATAGAGACTGAGGCTTCAGTATACTGAGGAATCAGGCAGCCCAGAGCCTTTGCTTTTAGCAAAGCTCTCATAGGGTCTGCTGATGAGTGGCTCAGCTGGCTAGGCAACTGCCTTTGGTTCAGGTCATGATCCTGGAGTCCCAGGATCTAGTCCCACATCAGGCTCCCAGCTCCATGGGGAGTCTGCTTCTCCCTCTAACCTTCCCTCCTCTCATGCTCTCTCTCTCTCAAATAAATAAATAAAATCTTTAAAAAAAAAAAAAGGAGGGGGGTGCTCCTTTGCCACTCAATGACATGGATATTGGTTTCTTTTGTAATGAGTCTCCACTAATAAATATTAGTACAAAAGGAGCAAATGACTCAGCATTTATCGCTGAAGTATTTTTATACATGCGCAAGTGAGGAGGAGTTTCTAAACAAAGATGCCAAAATCACATTCACTGTTCAGAAAGCAGTGAATATCTGTACGACAGAAAGAGTCAGAAATGACTGATAAGAAAAACATCCAATCCTAATAGCTATGCTGAAGGAGGTGTGCCAAGGCCAAGAACCAGAATAGGTCACTCACCCAAAAGGCAAAAACAATGAGGAAATCAGAGATTGGGAAAATATTTAAATAATTTTCTCAAAAAGACAAACTAATAAAATGTCTTTTAAAATCTGCTACATTATAAAATAAACATTTTAAACCTTTCCACAAAGTAAAAAGCACGGGCTTTGGAATTAGCCCTACCTGGAGTAGATACCAAGCCCCCCCACCCCTCAAACAGCTGTGTGACCTTAGTTAGGCAAGCGACATGACCCTTGTCCCAGCCTCCTTATCTAAAAGATGAGGAAAATAGTGGTGGTGACCTTTGCAGCGTCATTTTACTAACTGAGACAGCACATGTATAGCACAGGACGTGGCCCCCAGCGGGCACTGGTTAATATGGGTTGTGGTCAACCCCTATATTGTGTTGCAAAATCGTGGCAAAACTGTTAAGTGCCTGCGCTGCCTACTTTTTGCTAGAGAACTGTGTCACAACCAGATGAAGGACATAGACCCAAAACCCAGGGCCTAAGCCCCCCACAATTTCATGTCAGGCCAACCCTACCTACCCACAATTCATCCTCCTCCTTGCCACCCCAACCTTTAACCCCATTACTATTTCTCTCTGGTTCCCATTCCTGGCCCTAGGCACGTCCTTCCAAAAAGGCTCCTAAACCTGAATAGGAAAATGGATTCCCTTCTAGCTGAAATACAGCGTTTCTTTCCACTGTGAATGTAGTATTAGCAATACCCATGACTCTGTCACCAGCAGAAATCACAGATGTTTTCATATCCCATTATAGTTGCTACAGATTTCTCAGAATATCCTTTACGCTTATCACGGCCCTGAAATTGTGACAGTTATTAGACCCACCACCGGATCCTGCTATTTAATGCATTAATAAAAAAGCACACATATGGGCGCCTGGGTAGCTCAGTGGGTTACGCCACTGCTTTCGGCTCAGGTCATGATCTCAGAGTCCTGGGATTGAACCCCACATCAGGTTCTCCACTCAGCAGTGAGCCTGCTTCCTCCTCTCTCTCTGCCTGCCTCTCTGCCTGCTTGTGATCTCTCTCTCTGTCAAATAAATAAATAAATAAAATCTTAAAAAAAAAAAGCACACATATTGCTATGTCACAGATTTTTATATTTTAATAATTATATCTTAACAAATTAGTTTTCTTTCTAATCCTGTGAATATTATTTTATGCATTTGAAAACCAATGTTCTGGAAAGGGACCCAAAGCCCCCCAACCCCAGATTGCCAAAGGGTCTGTGGCCCATAAAGGGTTAAGAGCCCCTGTCCTAGGACCTCTGCAGCAGGTCCCATTTCCTCCATTTTGCAAATGGGAAAACTGAACCTAAGAGAGGTCAAGTCACTTGTCCAAGAGCACCCAGCTAATAGGTTATGAAGCATCGATTTAATATTGGCATTCCCTAGAACCAGTGCCTAACCAGTATACCACTTCCTTCCCCTGCAGCCTTGTTCTGGGGGGCTGAGAACACAGATATGGCTCTGCTGTAGTCCCTGTATCCCCAGAAGGGCCCAGAGCAATGGGGAAACAGATCTTTCTATAACCCAAACACAGGATCATAAACTTTTTTCCCTACAGACTACAACAGACATCCTAGCCTGATGGTTCTTTGGGAAATGGGGGACCCAGTGTAAGTCAAGGCTGAGGTGCAGTGGACCCAAGGGCATGGTTGGGGTGTAGTGACTACTGTGGCTAAGTGCAAGTGGAATCGGGGCTGAATCCCTGCAGGCAGACCCAAGAAAGAGCCCCAAGAATCCAGCCAGAAAAGGGAAGATTGTGTCCAGGCCTGAGGGCTGGGGGGCCGGGGAGAGAATGGGTGAGACAAACCTCTAGCCCACTACCTGCAAGCCATTTCACATGGCCATTAGAGATTCAGCAAAGGTTTGCTGATTGAATGAATGAATGAATGAACAAGTAGATGCAGCCTGAAATAATCAAAGGCTGGACTGGCTAGGGGCGTCCCTTGGGAGGAGAGCAGTGGCCACCCTCCAGCCTATCATCACATCTTTGTTGTGTCAGGAGGGTCTGGCCCTGGTCTCCCCTGTCTTCACTCCAGTTCTCTCAGGTTGACGAGACAGCATGATCCCCCTACTACCATTCATGTCTCTATTACAAGGTACACAGTTTTGGAAAACATTTAAATCACACCTGAGGCCAAACCTCCCAAAGTTTGCAGAGATTAATTGCATTAAATCCATCACCTTTCACTAATGCAAACGACCATTCTTAGCCTGGATAATCTTATCGAAGGAGGAAACCAAAAATGATATCCAGGTCAGACCCAAAAAAGGAAAGACCTTGAATTGCACTATTCTTAAAAGCACTTAAAAGGAATTGAATTAGAACAGAGACCAAAAAAAAAAAAAAAAAAAAAAAAAAAAAGAAGAAGAAGAAAAGGAAAAAAAAAAAAATGGCCCCGGAATCCAACTCCCGCTGACACCAAGTTAGAAAAATAGCTGAAGGAAAAGGATGTAGCACGTCAATCAAGATATGATCGTTTTATTTTTAAAAAATGAGAAGCCTTTTGTTTTAAGAGGAGCAGGCTGGTAATTTGGAGGCGCGGAGGCAGCGTCAGAGAGAAGAGCTTTCATATTTCCAGACAGAAAGGATTTGGCTGCTGATAGAGAAGTGGAGGGTTGCATAATGAGATCCAACTCTGTAGAGGTTCCCATTCCCAAAGAGAAGAGGGGATCTCAGCCGTCTGGCTGATTGATGGAAATCCAGGTAGGGCATGCCGAAACAGGTATGTACAATCTCTCCTGTGTTGGTAATCAAAGACGGCTGAATGAGACTCCATCTTTTCTTTCTTATTCCTATGTACCAATTTGAGGAGCTCAGATGAAATGTGTTGCATTACACCGGCACCAATAAGTCACACTATCTATGTTGTGACACACCGAATATTACTAATTGTCAATCACAAACCACAAGTCTTGTCAAGGCGCTCCCTTCTCAACGGGCTGGTTCAAACCTGAAGTGATTTTTAATCAAGTGTTAATAATACAGCATCTGTCAGTGGACGGTGGGTATCAGGCAATCAGAAAAAGTGAACATATGACACGGCAAATTTTAATGTTTTCATTTTCCGTTCTTCCCAATTATCGGTGGGATTTCTGTCAGCCTGAAAAGTGCACTGACATTATTGCGAGTGAACTTCACTGTGGAAAAGGGGAAAGGCGGCTGTCAGGGCTCCCAGGGCAAGGGTACCCTGCCCCGCTCTGCCAGATGGGGTCCACCCACCCCCCCAGGAAGCACAAGGGGGCCTGCGTGGGCCTAGGGGGAGAGGGAGGCTTTGGTTCTGGGGCAGAACCAAAGTGTTGGGTGTTGGCACCCCCGACACAAGCTCACCTGGATATTCGGAGAGATGGTGCTGTTCCCATCAGGGGGGTACAACTAGGAGGAGGAAGTCGGCTAAGCACGAGTTCCTCATACACACTTACCCATGGGGTACATATATAGGCCACGCCCTCCTGGGGGAGTTGCAAACTCCCATGCCCAGGCATGGACTGGATCACAGTGCTCCAACATGAATAAGAATTCCCTGGAGTTCAATTGCTTTTCCTTTTCCCTTTTTCCCATGTTGCCCGCGACATATGCTCAGGACTACAGTTCTACAAGAACACAGAAGGAAGGGGCAAGGGGGAAAAGGGATGATGTGTGATGCATCTTAGAGCTTGCTTATGTAACCTAGTTCCTTTCTTCCTTAAGTCCTGCCTGGGACCCCCTGTGAGCTCAAAAACAGAAGTCTGAGGACTTCCTGCTATTTGGGTTTAGCTGGCCTGTGTCTTTCCTTCTCTAGAGCCAAGAGCTGGAAGGGGCAATGCTGGGTGTCTACCCACCACCTACGATTCTGATATTTGACCATGCAACATCTCGAACATCCCTAGCAGTAGGACCCTCATTGCCTCATTGGGTAGTCCACTCCACTATTACTCAGTTCTGATTGTTAATACCTATCTGTAACTTTTCCCCTACTTTGAGCAGGGAACATGTATGGACACAGCTCCTGCCCCCTGGATGAGCTGACATGCTGTCTTGTAATGGGCTTGGGAGGCAACCCCTGGGTGTGGTGGAGCAGTTGCAGAGTCAACCTGCTGGATATGCCCATGCAGCAAAACTTTATCTTATCTGCCCCCAGGAGGCTTCTCCACCCCACCTGGCTGTGGCAACCCCTGGGTCTGTCCTGAAGCTTCCTCCTCACCTGGCCTTCATGATGGCATGAGTTCCCCATTCCCTTTCCTCGTCCCTGGCTGTTGCTTCTCTGTCTCCATTCCTGCCCATCTCTTTAATGTCATGGTTTTTCATAGCCTGGCTTACTTCTCTGCTGACATCACATACAGTCTGGGCACATGTATCTCCAATGACTGCTCTCTTTTATTAACATCAATGAGTTGAAGACCTAGCCCAGATTTCTCCTCTAAACTCTACCCAGGTCTGTAAATGCCTTATCACCCCAATATCTCCTCCTGGCTGTCCCATAGACACCTAAAATTCAATTTGTCCCAAAGAGAATTTTTACCCCCATCTCCCGGTAGAATTCTTTTTGGGGAGTTCCCAGCTTGGTGAAAAAATACTACCACTGTGTCTCCACCTACCACATCCTGAAACCAAGTAAATCCTAGAGTCTCTTCTTTCCCCCACCTCCATGTCTAGACTAGCTATCACTCCACTCCCTGTGGCCCTCCTGCCTTTACCCCTCTCCATCCTCCTGGTCCTGCCTCAGCTTGAGACTCAGAGCATTTCCCCTGGGCTGCTAGAGTCCCCAACTTTTGCCACTTTCCTCTGGTCTGTCCTCCATCCAGATAGCCAGACTCCTATTTCCAAAAGTTAACTCAATACCCTCCCAGGGCTCCCTAGAGCCTACAGGATAGAGTTCAAACTCTTGAGCCTCTGTGTCCCATCTAAACAGTGGAACAGTAAGAGCCATCTCACAGAACTGGGAGAAAGTGAATGACATAATGGGTATGTAGCAAGCACATGGTGGGTACTGGAAAGTCTCCAGTTTCCTCTTTGATCACCCAGGGACACTTATTTTTCATTCTGAAAAGAATGCATTTGTTTCCCTAGCTACCTTGCCAAGAGATGGTAAGAGCTTTTCACCTCAGTGTGTCCTGACCCAGCATAGGATGAGACTCAAGATTTGACTCTACATATCTTCTTGAACAGAGTTAGGTAAACCTTGTGTTTCGTTCTAGGGAATTTGAAGATAATCCAACCTCACTTTATTGAAAACAGTAACAATATATTAGTAATCTATTACTGTGTAACAGAAGATTCCAAAACTTTGTAACTTAAAACAGTGAATGATTTGTTGTCTCACAGTTTTTGAGGGTCAGGCTTAGTGGGTGGTTCTGGCTTGGGTTCAGGCTGCCAGCAAGGGTCACAGTCAGCTGGAGGCTCAACTGGGCCTGAGGGTCTGCCTCCAAAGCTTACTCTTGTGGTAGTTGGTCTGAGTTCCTTACCTGTGGGTCTCTCCCCACATAAGTTACCTAAATGTACTTGTGACCTTGCAGCTGGCTTTTCTCAGAGTGAGCTATGAAATAGAGAAAAATCAAGATACAAGCCAGTCTTCTGTAACTTAACCTTGGAGGTGACATACCATCATTCTGCCATATTCTGGTCCATGGAGAGGGCACTGCACAGGGGAGGCCACACCAGGAGGTGGAGATCACTGGGGGCCATCTTGGAAGCTGGCCACAATAGGTAGCTTGTTGCCCATATCTGCTGCCAAGTGACACTTGACTATTTGCAAAATCCAGATAGATAAAAAGCTTTTGTACCATTTGGAAAGTAAATCCAGAAGAAGGAGAAGTCCTCAGAGCAGCGAAGCCAGAAATCCAGGTATGCCATGTGAGAAGGCCTCTAATCGGTGTACAATCCAAGGCAAACCTCAGCTCTGCCAGGCTCAGTGGTCCCATTTAGGGGTGAACTAGATAAACTGAGGCCTCTGAGACATGGCAGCCATGGGTCTCAGCTCTAGGATGGTGCTGCCCAAGGCCTTGAAAGTGCTCCAGGAGGTGGCAACATCATTAGCAGAAACTCTCTCCCTAAGAGGACCACTTGGCAGGGATCAGCACCACCCCATCTGGCCCCCATTGTCACCCTCCATCACTTTGTTTTGGAGCCCCAGGACATCAGCTTTCATATCTCTTCCTTACCTGTGACCTGCTGAGCAGAGGTCAGAGAGGTGACACAGGAGGGATCCTGGGAGATGTGGAGGAGAGCAGAGAATTGTATTGTCTGCCAAGACCTCTTCCAGCCAGGTTTGCCAAGTCCTCCCCCAAGGGTCTGCCTCTCTAAACTCTGAAACCTGGCCTGAATAGGACAGAGGATCCGAGAAGAGGGTGTGGAGAAAGCCTTGCCATCAGGGACCATTGCCTGCTTGTCTGTTGGTTCAGATCATGCATGCCACCCTATCTACCTTGGGTTCCCAACAGCAGCTGCTTGGCTGCACCCCAACACAGCCCAGTGAGGGCCCTCTCCATTGCCCAGGAAAGACAGAGAGACACAGAGACAGAGAGTTTCACCTCAAGCCCATCAGGTTTCTACAGGCTCTGACCAATTCAGATGGTGTCCTGTACATGCAAATGCGCAAGTCCAAGAACACATGTGTACATAGTCACACACACACGGCACACTTCTGCAAGTTCACCCCAGACACATAGAACCCCATGCTCTAGGCAGGCTCAGGGTGGATGAGAAGCATGGGGTCACTTCATGAACAGAGTAAACTCAAACTTAGGGGTCCATCAAAGCAGGGATACTTTCAAATAAAGGGGAGGAATGAAAGAATTTGTAATAAAACAAATTAGCTATCATGGGAAAAATTAGAGCCTGGCGGAATTCGTACAGTCGTCCTATAATTTAGGGTTGTTTTTATTCTGAATCTTGTGTTTTTATTCTGAATCTTTTATTCTGAATCTTATAAGGGCTCAGTGAACCCTTATGCCCAGGGCTCTATGAGTCCTAATCAGGTCTGGGAAAAGTGGGAACAATGCCTCACTCTATTTTGAGTCCCCAGCCTGCTCCTCTCTCTATCCTCACGTGCCACACTGCTCCAGCTCAGCCAGGGGCCAATTCTTTCTGCAGAATGGGCTCACACTGTGCTCCCAGGGTCCTTCCCTCCACAGTGGTCACCCACTCTGAAGGCACAGCTGTCACCTCTGAATAGAGTGCAAATGGATTTATTACACTGAGATGCAATTTTGCCGCCTGACCTTGGAGCTGACCCATCATTACTTACTAAGTTGAACCCAGACACCTCATTCTTCTGCTTGTTTGAATGAACCCTAATGGCCTTGAGTCTATTGGGTGAGTTGGGGGAGGGGGATTCATTAAAGTGCAGAGCACTCTCAGGCATAAATGGGGATGAATCAATAGGACTCCCCTGGCTGGAGGGGCATCAAACCAAATGCCTCGGCTATGTTGTCAGGGTCCTCTGTCCAGGTTTATTACCAACCGTCACTGGGAGTGTCCCTCCTTTAATGGTCTGTCCTTCTCAGAGCTGAGATACCCTCGGTTCCATAGCAGAGATGAGCTAGGCTGGCATCTCTGAGGAGACTTGGAGACATAATGATGAGAAATAGAGGTTGCAAAAGGGCCTGAAAAGAACCAAGCCTCTGAAGATTAGCATTCTATTTCTAAACTAAACTCTCTGACATCCTGTGCCTTAGAGCCAGCTCCATCTGTATATCATTTCCTCCAGGACAAGTCCCTCCACACTGAGGACTCAATTGCTTAGAACCACTGGGGTCTTGTTCCTCCATTCTGGCCTGAGAACCTGGACAGCCATCAGCTCTCTCTTTTCAGATCACCATCTCCATCCTGCTAGGTGCTGGCTCGAGGTTTTGCTCAGTCACATGCCTCCTGCATTCAAGGAAACTGTACTGGTTGGGTCTTTTGAGCTGAAAGTCATAGAAACACACCCAAGTGAGCTTATGTAGGAAAAGGAAATATAGTCTTAGAATCCAGAGATAACTCACAAAACCCAGATTTTTCCAGGAAGACTCAGAACCAGAAACTGGACTTGCCTCCTTGTCTTTCCTTCTTTCTTCTCTCATCCTGCACACCAGCCTTCCTGCTTCTCCAGATTACAAATGAGATAATTGGACTACCAACATTATCTGACCTTTCTATAGTCTAATTCCAGATTCACAGAGGGGAGACTCTGATTTGCTGAGCTGTGGCCCATCAGCTATGGCCAGAAGGTAGGACTAAGTAACATCAATATGGCCATGGGGACCCACCCATGTGCCTCAGGGAGCAGTTCTCAGAGAAAAGTAACTAATGTGATCTAAGTAAGTCTCTGCTGATGTTAGCAAAGTCAGGACAGAGCCAAGTCCCCTGCATTGTTACCACTCCATGACTATCCCACAAATACAGGGAGAAAAATACCCTTATGGGATCAAGAAGACTACTTCCTTGTAAGTTCTGATCATGTCACCATCTTTAGAAATAAGGTCACCCTCTCTACCATTCATTGGGGGATGGTAGGATAGAGCTTCGGTAAATACCAGAAATACTATCACAAAGGTTCAAGCTGGAGGAGACCTTAAGAATTCATATGGATAAAGCCAGAGGAGTGTTACTTGTCCAAAATCACAGAAGGAGTAAGCAGCTAAGGAAGTACTAGGACATGTCTTTGCCTCTTGGTCTGGTATGTTGTCCAGTGATAGATAAGCTGCCCCAGCAGGAAGGATTCTCCATGTTCTGAGTTCAGATATTTTATCAGAGACCCCAACAATCACTAGGAACAAACTAATGATTGTGCATCTCTGTTGATAGAAATGTGACACCATGTTAAACCTGGGGTATTAGAGGGAATTTAGCAGGGAAAAGGGGTGTATCAGAGCCTTGATTCAAAGATAAGCTCTGTCTTCCCTATGAGCCATTCAGGAAGAAAAGGGATCTCTCTCTCTCTCTCTCTCTCTCTCTCTCTCTCTCTTACACACACACACACACACACACACACCACACCAATGCATACCATTTAATTGAGTCTATAAACCTACAAAGGTTGAAGGCATCCTACAGATATTCCAGTTGGAATAGGAAACTAAGATCTCTCCTCTGAACTAAAAACCCATATAAAAGTGAGGATGATGCTCTGGATTCAGAGAAATCAATCTGGCCCCAAAGAGTCAGTAATTTTCAAAGCAAAATACACCATCAAAATAGATCTAAAACCCTCAAAAGGCTGCCAGACTTCTTCAAAGAGATGGCACCATGCTGGGAGCTGTCCAGAGTGCTAACGAGACTGGTCCTTTCTCTAACCAAGCCCCAATCTCTCTTGGCATCTATCCTGAAACTTGCCCCATGGGTCTTGGTTCAGCAATAACCCTACAGGGTGTTGGATGGTAGAGACAATCGACACAGGTTGTCCCCAGTCCCCAGTCACCCACAACCAGACTCTGGGCTAACAGGACCTTCTCTTCCCTGACTCCTTCCAGGCGTCCGCCTCAGAACCATGCCCAACCTCACCAGAACAATGTCATGAATTTTTCCTCCTTGATGAACTTCAAAGTCTTTTAATGACTCTTCATAAAGGAACAGTGGGGCCAAAAGTTGAGCAAAGGAGATGATTAAAGTACCTTATTAAAAGCAGCCTTGTAGAATTCTCCACATGAAAGCAAGCACCATTATGAGGGCTTATCCTTATAAATGACGCTTCGCTTTTGCGAACATGCTGAAACCTGATTAGAGTGACAAGCACTGACTGATACTGCAAACCTGTTAATAACATGAAAATTAGAAGAGGCTCATGCAAAGAAGGGAGATTAATTTAGCCGGAGTACATCTCGCGCAAATTGCAAAGTTGTGAATATGTTCTCAGATAATGAGCCTTCCCAGTCATCAGCTCACTTGTCATTTTCTGTAATTAATGTTAAGGAAGACGCCTTCCTGATGGTTCGTATTACTCATATACCAAGAAAATTTCTTCAGAGAAATAATTTACATTTATTATCATCGGTCTGTTTGTGTGGTTTATTTCGCGCCGGAGTAATTTATTGCAGGACCGTTTGCCATGCCTTGATTAGTCGCTCGTCAGGACGGGATGTAATTTTTTTTGCTTGATGGCGACGTCTAAAACTTGACAGTGGTGTAACACTCCTTCTTGTCTCTGGGTGGGTTTTTTCACTTAAATAAACTTTGGGGCTGAGTGCCCCAGGCTGTCTTCCTACAGGGATGAGGCCTTGGCACAGAGCTTACCCACCTGCTTCCAGGAGTAGCAAGGGACTCAACCCTGGGGTCCTCTGGAAGCTTCTAGACCACCTGCCTCATCTGTGGCCCTGGCTGAGGCTTGAATTCCAAAGATTTCATTCTGTTACTGTTCAGGATGAAGAGAGGTTTGCTCCCTGCTCTCAACTCCACATTCACCCTGCTATTTCTCTTCTCCCTCAAGCTACCTTCTATTGGAGATATCTCTGCAATTGCTTTTATCCCCCCATACTTGGCTGAATTTTTCTTTCAAATGGCTAAATGTAAGAGGAAGTGCTGCAGATGAGGCTTTGTTTCCAAGGCCCATGAAATCTTTAATTCCATCCTGAATTTCATTCTCTGGTAACATAGCACCAAGGAATATGTCCAGGAAACTCAACAATCCCACCCCATGTCTTTTTCAGGTCCCACCAAACCCCAGAATACTCAGGAGGATGGGTGACTTGGCAGAATAAGAGACCTTTATAGAACAGATATGAATTCATCTCAATAAGACACCTTTTGCACTGGGCTTATACCCTATGCCTTCTGAGTTCTTGAGGAGTAAGGCAACCAGGGCCATAGCTGTCTGGGACAAATCTTCTACCTTTCTGTCTAGTTTCCATCAAACTCAAGCAAAATAGTCTTCATGGATGCTTAAGAGTGTACCATCCAACATGCTCTGTTCTTTGGAGGTGGATCATCACAGCCAATGGTGATAGATATTATTGAGAGTCTTCTACATGTGAAGACCTGAAGCTCAGGGACATCAAGCAATTTGTAAAAGAGTTCAAGGCTAATGCAAAGAACAATGACCATCGTCATTATCATCATCATCACAACTAATGTTGACCATGTGTCTATGTGTCAGGTCATGGGTTTGGGTTTAGTCTCCTTGGAGATAGGTATGATTGTGATTCCCATTTTACCAATAGGAAAAAAAAAAAGAGACTCAGAGAGTTTAACTCTATTGCTTAAAGTCTCAGCCAGTAAGCAGTGAAGCTGGATCCAACATCCTCCAAATTTCATATTCATGCCCCATCCAGTCCAATGCTTCTCCAGAAACACTTTACCCCAGCCCTCTCGAAGTGATCTCATCAGAGCCCTTAGGCTTCTTCCCCCCTCCCCCCTCAATCACTTCATTTCCTTCCCCAGGTCCAAACTTGAGAAGCATCCTGCCAATCTCCCCAGCAGGGGTGTCCAGGCTGTGAAATGCACAAACAGAGGCAGTTAGTGTGAGTTACTGACCCCTGCACTGCAAATGAGGCAAACGATACAGATCAGGGTTCGCAGACAGAGATAATGATTTTTTTTATTGGACGTCTTCATCCCGAACCAGTGGCGTGGCGCTGGGTCGGCCAGCAGTGCACCGCCGGTGTCGGTTAATGATAATCTATATTTATAAAACGATAGTCCATCAAAGTGGGATGAATATTTTAGAAGCCGTGGACAAATCAAATTGTCTTTGTCAAATGGACGCGTGCTCTGGCGCTGAGCGTGTTTTATGGCTCTTTCTGGGGTAAGAAGCAAAGGGTTCTTCTCACTGGCTGGAGTGTGGCTGCCTTCCTCATTGGAGCAGGGAGCTGAGGGCTGTATTTCCACTATTTTAAAAAACTCAATGAGCTGTGGAGATTGACATTAGCGCCTGAAAATTGTACTTTGTTTGATGAAGTTAGCAAATAACGTATGAAACTACATATGTGGTGTCTTTGTGGGAAAGAGTCCATTTATACTTAGAGAAATAAATTAGTTCCTCTGGAAATCTGGGTAGGAAGGGAGGGCAAGAGGAAGGAGGCAGACTGGGGGCCCTGCACTTCAGAGAGGAGACGGAGCAGGGGAAGGGAGGACAAGAGGAAGAGGAGTAAGGAGGAGTGTCCTAGGCCTGGACATCTGCAGGACAGATAGAGCTCCTGCGGCAGAACCCCTGCCCCAGAATTAACCACTCCTGCTCTGTCACAAAACCAGATGGGTAAGTCATGTCGTCTTTCTGAGATCCCATTTTCCCATGTGTCCAATGGGGAAACCTCTTCCATGGGGCCATTTGTCTAAGTCAAGCCCCTCTCAGTCACGGGTACACAGTTGGACAATAAATGAATGGGAGTTCCCTTTCTCTGTCCTATAAAGTGGGACCCATCCAGCAGAAAGTCTGATATCAGCCTGCTAATGTCGGAGCTCTGGCCGCCACCTACTCAGGACAATATTTGCAAAAGTAATAGCTACCCTTTACTGAGGGTTTTTCACATGCCAGGTGCTGTGCTAAGCACTTTACACACACCTAATATTCTCAAGGCTCTGTATCAGCACTGTCCAATAAAATATACTCTGAGTCACATAATTTTTTAAAAAGTAAAACTAGGTGAGATTACTTTAATCATATACTTTAGTCAACCCAATGTCACGAAATACTGTTTCAGTATATAATCAGTATTAGAAGTATTGATGAAGTATTTAACATTCTTTTGGTCATACAAATATGTGCATTTTATACCTACTGAACATCTCAGTTTGGACCCACTACATTTTAAGTACTTAGTAGCCTCATGTTGGTAGTGGCTACTATACCTTGATCATCTGCTGCTGCATACAAAACCACCCTAAAACTCAATGGCTTAAAATAGCAAACACTTAATTTCCTGTGATTCTGTGGGTCAGGAATTAGAGTGGGGGTCAACAAGGACAGCTCGACCCTGCTCTACATAGCATTGGCTGGAGTTGCTTGACCTAAGCAAACACATCCAGAATGGTCTCACTCACAGAGCTAGTGCCTCAGCACGGATGGTTCAAATGTCTGGGGAGCTGGCTGGGAGAGCTGGGGGCTTTTTTACTCATGATATTGACTGAGATGTCAGTTTTAATTCCATGTGTTGGCTCATCCTTCAGCAGGATGACCTGCACTTATTTAGATGGCAGTTGGTTCTTCTCTGAGTTTATTTGGGTGGTACGCAGCCTCTTCAGGTCTGAGTATATTAATCTCAAAATATCCCTTCTGCCATATTCTACCGGTCAAATCAAGTCAACAGCCCAGGTTCAAGGGATGGAGAAATAGATACCATCTCTTTAAGGGAGGAAGAGGTATGCTTACAGAGATGGGAGGAACTGTTGATGGATATATTTGCAGATACACTCTCATACTATGTCTCTGGGTCATGGGCACAAGAGCTAGAATTAGGGGTACATTGACCCTGCCTCACCATGGCTGACCCTATGAATGCTGTGCCCTATTGAACAATTCACTGACATGTCAAGTGGAGAAATTTTCCTGGAGGAGAAGAGCCATAAACACACTAAGCAAGGGTTGGGGAGGGGATGTAGTGATGAGGTGGTTTGCTTAGCTCCTCTCTCAGGAATAGCAGAGGTGAGTACAAGTCTGGGCACTACCTCAGAGAAGGAGACAGGAGTCATAAACAGAAGATCTAGGGGGTCCGGGAAACATTAGTTCTCCATACAGGTCATCAATAAAAACTGTAGGTTCAAAACAGCCTAGAAGTTTCTTTGGAAGCAGCTAAGAAAGGGACAGGTGGAGATAAGATGACACAGTACTGGATGAGAGATCCATGGACAGAGAGTAGAATAGGCTTGAAAGTAGAAAGCAAAGTGAGTATTGAAGTCCATAAGAAGAAAGTTGAAGGTGCTTAGAAACTGGTCCTTGGCCTGAGAAGTAGAACCAGGACATGGCAATTAGAGAGTCCATTATGTTCCTTGCCCTCAAGGAAAAATCATTCTTAATTAGTACTTAACCCTTTCTTTGTTTCTCCATTTAAGATGTAGTTTAAAATCATCATTTCCTTTAAACTCATTCCATCCCTCAGGATGATTGCCTCCTGAGCCTAGAATAGCCCACTTCTAGAAGAAAACTGGGATTGAGGAGACTGAGATGCAAAGCCAGAAGCAACATGTGTCCTGAGCTTTGAGACCTGAGAGGATAAGTGATGAGGAAGCTCAGACAAGGCCTGTGGCTGCTAGTCCGTGAGACTGCAGACTTGGCAGAGGACTGCCATCCCTCCTCTCACTACACATATGAGTCTCTTGATGTTCCTCTCCCTGGACTGCTTTGTTCCTAGTCTTAGAAGGGTCTCATAGCCATATTCATCCACTCTTCTCCATAGACATTTGGCTGTGGTTTCTGGGTTCACAGAACCCCTGAAGATTCCTGGTTATTTTTTTTTTTAATTTTATTTATTTATTTATTTGTGAGAGAGAGAAAGAGAGAGAGAGAGAGAGAGCGCACAAGTGAGGGAAGGGGCAAAGGGAGAAGTAGAGGAGAGGGAGTAGGTAAGGGAGAAGGAGGATCAGGGGGTGCCTGGGTGGCTCAGTCAGTTAAGCTGTCTGCCTTCAGCTCAGGTCAAGATCCCAGGGTTCTGGGATCAGGCCCCACATTGGGCTCCCTACTCAGCCAGCAGCCTGCTTCTCCTTCTTCCTCTGCCACTCATCCTGTTTGTGCTCTCCTGCTCTCCATAAAATAAATAAAATCTTTTAGCAAGAGGAGGAGGAGGGGGAGAAATAGACTCCCTACTGAACAGGTAGCCTGATATAGGGCTTAATCCCAGGACCCTATGATCATGACCTGAGCTGAGGGGAAATGCTTAACTGACTGAGCCACCCAGGCACCCTAAGACCCCTGGTTCTTACCAGTTGCTTCCTTTAGACTCCAGGTCAGCCGCTTTTCCTGACTCCTGATCTCCCCATCTCCCAGAGCCTGGGCAGTGGCCCCATGGCTCTAGGGCTGACCATATTCACCACCCACCATCCCCTGCATTTTGGCTGGAAGACCCCACTCAGCTCATATTCATTTCTCTCTCTCTCTCTCTCTCTCTCTCTCTCTCTCTCTCTCTCTCACACACACACACACACACACACACACACACACGAGAACCCAAACTCTCTACTCCATGCCTGGTGCAGAATTATCTAAAGATTATGAATATGACTGTTGGTATAAATAGAGTTGGTTCAAACCTCAGCTCATCTTTTTAATTTCCTGTAGTGCCTATTATGCAAATTGCTGACCTTTCTGAGTTTCTGTTTCCCAGTCTGTACACTGGATGATAGTAAGGCTAGAATACATAGCCAGTGCTCAAAGATGTGCCTAGCATAAAGCAAGTACTCAATAAGCATTAGCCATTTTTACAGGAACCCCTCATTCTTGATTCAGCAAGGACTGCTTGGAAGTCTAGAAAAATTATTAGAAACTATCTCAGCAGAAAGAAACAAACAATCAAACGATCTCAGCAGGGTCATGTCCACCTGGCACAGGACCTGGAGCAGATATGTGGTCAGGAAAGGAAAGAACAAATAACAATCTCTGGAAATGTATCAAGCCCTTTCACAAAACACTTGGATGGCAGATGGGGATGGCTTAAGCATCCTGAATGCTGACTGCCAGGTTGAGAGACAGAGAACCAGGAGTTACTGATTTGTTCTGTTTCTTAATTTCTTAAAACTTTAATTCAAGTTCAGTATAGAAAATTCTAAATTTCTATTCTTATCATAGATAATAATACTGTACAAAATTATACTGAAGTAGAGAAAACAATATAATCAGCTTCATCTACTCTACCCATCACTTCAATAATTCTCAACTCGGGGACAATCTTATTTCATCTACAACTCCCATTCCTGACTCCTAGATAAGCTTGAATCAAATACCAGACACCCTATCAACTCATTTGAACATTTCAATTTTATCTGTAAAAATTTTTTTCATGACCAAATACCATTACCAAACTTAAAAGCATTAATAATGATTATTCACTATGATAAAAACTAATCAGTATCTATATTTACCAAATTGACTTACACATTTTTCTTACATTCCATTTGAATTAAAATCCAAAAGTCATATATTACAACTGATGAATGTCTATGTGGTACCTTTTAATCTGTGGCTACTGCTTCATTATTTCATTTCCATTGTAATGTTTTGTTAAAGAATTCAAAATATTTGACCTGTAGAATATCCCACTGTTCGGATTTTGCTGATTGCATCCTCATGGTATCATTGAGTAAGTTCCTCCATCCTCTAAAATTTCCTAGAAGTTGGTAGTTGATCTAGAGTCTTGATTGGACTTTGTTTATTTTTTTGGCAGTACTACTTCATAAGTGGTGTTATGTATTTCCATCAAAAGATATATAATATCTGGTTATCTTTTATTTTCTTTTGGAGATGTTTGTTGCTATTGAAGCTAGTTGCCTAGATCCATTATTTCATTAAAGGTTGCAAAAGAGCGACATTCTAATTTATCATTCTTTCTTTACTTATTAGCTGGATAACTTCAATAAAGAGAAATTTCCCTTTACCAATTAATTGATTACCTAGTATGTTAATGGAAAGATGAATACTTGACTCCTTGTCTTTATTTACCAGTTCAAAATAATGCTAATGTCCTCCAAAGTAACCTATCAATTGTTTGAAGGGTTTTTTTTTTAGTGTCATTATGAATTCATAGACTTAAACATATTTGATGTGTTTAATCCATTGCAGCTATTATCCTTATTTCGGTTCGTATTATCACCTTCTTGGCCATGGGAGCCCTTTTCAGCTTTGCTTCTGAGTCCTTTCAACACAATCTTAGGAGTCTTTGATATTCCTTTGCTTTCCAGAAAGACAAGATAGTCCAGGTTCATCTTGTACATTTCCTTCCTTATACCCGCAATTGACAATTTCTCCAAGAAATACTGGCTTCTTTTAGGGGAAAATGGTATTTAAAGGCCATAATCTGAGTATTAGGGGTGCTCAATGCTACTAAGTTGTTTACCATCTTTAGTACTTTTCAGTGGACAGAGATAGGCAATATGTCTTCATTTTTTAGTTTTCTAAGTAAGATATGTGAATGTATACTACTTCTAAATCAGATTCAGGACTGCAAGATCCTTGTTTAACTTCATAGATCTTATATTTTTATCCTCTTTCTCTCATGCCAAAACTCCTAGTCCTCAATGACACCAATGTAATTGTTCATTTGCTTTATTTTACTATATGCCACACAACAGCTTCAGAATGATAGGACCAACATTTCACTAACAGTGTGATTTCTGAAATTGATTTTAATACAAAATACATACAACTAAATTCCTGTATTTTAAAGGAATAGCAATGGTTTCTCTTTCTGTGATTATACCACTAACTTGAAACCTATTTAGGTTCATTTGTCTCATTTTGTTTTCAATTTTTAAAGACTGATGTTTTATACTTATGTAAAATATTCACATGTTTCCAAAATAAAATCTACTAAACAAGAAATATGCAAAGGTATTTAGCTTCTAGCTCTATCCCTTTTATCCTCTATAGGTTTAGCTTTAAGAGGCAAATACTATTAGTCTTTATTTCCAGATGAGGAAAATGAAGCTTGGATAGGCTAAGTTACTTGCTAAGGTCACACAGCTAGTAGAAAAAAGAACTGGGGTTAAAACCTGGGTTCACAGAAACCTCCAGAAGACAGGATTATATCTATCGTAACTTTCTATCACATTCCTGGAACCTATTAGTACAAAAACAATTGGTGAATCAATAAACAAAATGTGGGTTGATTACTTTTCTGTTTCAAATGGTTTCAGAAATGGTTTGGGGGCCCATGGGAAAAAGTCAGAAAAGGTGGCTTTGATTGGCACCATCACTTCATGGAAGGCAGCAGGGCTCAATCCAGACCTGGAAAGTGGTTTCTGAGTGACTAGGCAGAAATGTCTCCTCCAGGGACATGGAATTAGTGTTCCACTATGACCACATTCTGGTAAATGGCTTCTAATTTTGAAAACTCTTGCAGCTGGTCAGGTTACTCTACTTTTATAGTATAGTCACCTCTTATAGCTGAACAGGTGGGTACAAAGCTGGCTGTCCCAGAAATACCCAAGATAGTAATGATTTTCATCAGAGACACTGTTTTTTTATCCCTGTGCGCTTATTGCCTACTGAGCCTGCAATCCTGTAGCTGCCATGAGGTTGACCTGCTGTTCCCACTCTGTGGGTCCATTGGTTTTCTGGAACATTCCCTTGGCCCAAGATATATCCTGTCTAAAACTGTTCACTGAGCAAGAGGGAGGCTGGCCAGGATTTGAAGCCAGGTATACTTAATCCCTAAGTCTGTAATAGCCACAGCTCTTGGTCATGGCCATCTCTCCTATTGAAAGGCAGGAACCCTATTATCTTCTGTCTTGATGGGGTTTTCCAGGAAGGATCTTGAATCACATTTATGATACCAAATTCCTGCTGCTGGCCTCCAAGTACTTGAGGACCCCAATCTCTGTGTGAGGAGCTTTGAAAGTCTTGCTTAAAATACTGCCTCATCCGTTGTCCAGAGACCCCTTTCCCTGTGCTTCTCTGATGCAGACTCCTTCCTGAAAGCATGGGGAGGGTTTGGGATGTGGGGAGGAAAAGGAATGGCCTGCAGAATGGCCCTTCCCTCTTTACTTACTATCTTTAGGGTGAAAACTGATATAAACCAGCCTTTGTGAAGGTCTGACATGCCCCAAGTCCTGTATGGACTCCCTCAAACTCAGAGCAGGTTTGATTCACAAAAAATGCCCCCTCTTCATCGCCATCTTGCCCGTCTCCCAAACCATGCCCACTGACTGAGAACCTGGGCAGTGTGGTGTAGGCGACATAACAGTGTCAAACAGACCAGTCCTAACCTTGGACCTTTGGGAAAGTCATTTCAGCCCCCAGAGCCTTACTTTCCTCATCTACAAAATAGAGATAAAAGAAACTCCCCGGCAGGATTGGTAGGGGAGTAAAGAGATGTCCCAAACATCTCAGGTGCCACCAGTCTGAGAACAGATATGTACCCATCAACATGAATTCCCAGTTAGATTGGCACTAAGTACCCACCTGCTGTTGTAGGATCATACACACACACACATGCCAGACTGTGTAACAAAAAACACATGAGCAGTGTTTTTCCACATGTGCACCTACCATTCTATGTGCACTTTACAAATACTCACTAATTTAATCTTCACAGCAGTCCCTTAAGGCAGGTACTATTAACACCCCTATTTTGCAGAAGAGGAAAGGAGGTACAGAATGGTGAAATGGCTGGTCCAAGGTCACAAAGCTGGGAAGCAATGGAGCCAGGAAAAAATCCAGGCAGAACAATTCCAAAGGCCAAGGTCCTGACCACCCTGGCCACCCTGGCTTGATAATGAGTCTACCAGAGGGTGACCCACAATGCAAGAACCAGTCCTCTTGTGGTTTCAGCCTCCTCCCCTCCCCTGCACATGCCTACTGCACTTCTCCTCTGTTGCCCACCTGTCCAGTGTCCAGGGTAAGGCCCAGGGCACAGAATTCTCAGGAGGCAGGCACTGGTCCAGGGTCTCTGGTGAGGACAGAGAGAATACCAGGCTGCCTTCAACATGGTGGGTGCTCCATTGGTGGAAGCCCCATTTTTGTTGTTTCTGAAATCCCCAAAAGGAGCTAGGGAGTGTCAGAACTAGGATTTGAACCCTCTAGCCTCTGGCGTACAAGCTCATGTCTTAACCCAGCCTATGGAGAAGGAGAGGGGCTCCCCCTTCTAATAAGACACTAAGTGTTCTTCACTCCCAGAATGCTGTCCTGAAGTCCTTCCCTCACTGAACATACATGTCATTCTCCCACCAAGAGGTGGAGTGGATTGCCCACCCACTTTGGATCTGTGTTGGTTTGTAACAGCGTTGACCAACAGAACCTGCTAGATGGGGTTGCTTGGCCAGGTCCAGGCCTCATCTTTAAGAGGACTGGGAGTCTTTGATGGAACGCTCACGCCTGGGAAGCCAGCACCATGTAGGAAGTTGAACTATATAACCTGGCACTGCCATGTTCTGAGGAAGCTCAAAGAGAGCAGAAAGCAATGCCTGCCCACCTCACTGTCCCCAGCATCCCAGCTCAGGTGCCTGACATATGTCATGGACCTTTCAGCCCTTGTAGATCCCATACAGAGAAGAGCCGAGACCTCAGACATGTGGTTCCACTAGAGCCATTCCAGCCACCTCTAGCTGGCCAAGCCACCCCAGCTGAGACCCCAGACATATAGACCAGAGAAGGGCCATAGCCTCTGGGTCCTGCCTAACCCACTAGTGTCCTCCTGAGTTCCTGAATCATGATCATAATTAAATGGTTGTTTACACCACTAGGTTTTGAGGTGACCAGTTACACAATGCCAGGTGATCAGAACGATGGGAAAGCAGCATGACCAGCCATGCTCATTGACCTGAGCCCTTGTGGTAGCAGGAAGCAGAAGCTCAGTGGTTGGAGAAGGGAGTGATAATACCAAGCACATAGTTTCATTTCAGAGCAAATGCCCAGGACTGTTTCCTGGGGTAATAGACAGGACAACTTAATCCAATGTGAGGAATTTACTCAAGTGTAAATCCCTCTTTTCAAGCTTTCCCAGTGAAGGTCTCTACTTTGTGGCTTCTACTCTCCTGAGGCCAGACTTGAGAAGGCCTACTGGCTAAGGGGGTGTTGGTGTAGGTGGTACCTGAGCCTACTTCCCCAGGGTCACTGACACCCTCATTGTTCCTCAGACAAATGCTCAACCCCCAGACCCCGAGGAAGCCTCTCCTTCTTCATAACCATGTTTCCTCAGATGCCCAGTGGGGACCTCATACACCCTCATCCAGGTGCATGGAACCCCTCTTCCTACCATGAAGAGAGACAGATTCAAAGATCCAGAGACAGAGAAAGAACCTGACCACAAAGATATAGAGGCAGAGACACACAAAAAGAGACAGAAAGATGGAAAAAGAGACATAGAGAGGGGGACAGATTGGGGGGGGGGACAAAAGAGAGTCTGAGACAGAGAGACAGAGACGGAGAAAGACAGGGCAACAGAGAGAACGAGAGCAGGAAGAGATAGCAAGAGATAGCAAGATAGAAGCCGAAACCAAACGAAAGAGGGGATGGAAGCAGTGAGCAAACTGTAGAAGAGAGGAGAGAGAGAAGGTTCTGGAGGCCAAGGGGGAGCTGCTCCATTTCCCCACACACCGGCTCTGCCCTCCGCCACTCCCTGCCCCCATTGCTGGTTGTTCCTGTCCCCCAACCCTGGCCCCAGCTCAGCTCTCCACTGGCTTGTTTCAGCACTTCCTGCACGACTGCCCCATGTTGGACCTGGCCGGGTCCAAACCTCCTAGTGCTACTCACCTGACCCACGGCCCGTCTCCAGACCCCTCAAACCCCAGAGGTATGACCTCATCTCCTGGAGACAGAGGGCTACCCCAAGGAGATCCTAGCAAGCTGCCCTTACCTCTGACTTTCTCTGCCTCATGAAGGCCAGTCCCAGGGCAGGGACACCCCTGTTCACCCCATCCACCCTCCTTGGCTCCAGGGTTAAGTTCCCTGGGGCACAGCAGCTGTGGGCAGGCAGAGACAGAGCCACAGTAGAGGGCAGCAGGGGGTTCTGGTTAGGAGGGTCCAGAAAGCCACTTCCTAGGGTAGGTTTCCACCTCCCCCTTCCCCTCCCTCTAGCCGAAGGAGGTGTAAAACCAAGAGGGTCCCCCTGAGCAGGCTCCATAACTCAGCCAGCCAGCGGAGGCCAATATTTAAATCATAGCTTACTTTGCTTTGTGTGAGGGAATTTATTAGCCTACCACATAAATGTTTTATTCATTAGGCTGTGTAAATAATGCATGCCTGTTTCCATGGAGACTTAACCCTTTCACTCCCGGAGCCCTGGCCTGCCCTGGCCTCCCCACCTTTGTATTATCTTGCCACTCTCCTGGTTCTGAATCTGCACAACAATAAGACCACCAACAATACGCAATAATAATGATCGTTATTATTACTATCCATCATTTACTAAGCCCTCTAGGAGTCAGACACTGTGCCCAGCTTTTTACCCCCATGGTGTCATGGTCACACATACTGTCCTCTTCCCCCCCGTTACAGATGACAAGACTGGAGCTCAGGTGGGAGGAAACACTTGTCCAGGGTCACACAGGGCAGGTATGGAGCTGGGAGTCATACCATATAGTCGTGACCCCAAAGCCCAGCTGTTTAGACTCTACTCTCCACTTCTCTGCCCAGCCCAGTTCCCCCACTCCTCGATGTGCAGAGAGGCTGCTTAGGGGAGCCCTGTAGGCAGGAGTTCTCCCCCTGCTCAGTCTTGCTCTGCCAAAGGCAAGATGATTTCTCTCTCCGTAGCCCTGAGGAATCCCAGCCTCCCAACGCTGACGTTACGGCTGACAGCCAGATCGACCCCTGAGAATCAATGTGTAAACTGAGATCCAGAGTGGCAGAGGACTTGCCCAAGGTCATACAGCAAATCCCAGCAGAGCTAGACCTCAGCTAAACCCAGGTTCTCTCCTCATGCCCTATGCTGCCTCTTCTGGAACCTTCTGAGGTCTAAAGGTGACAGTGCTTGCCCCTCACTTTACAGACAGAAACTCTGAGGCATTGAGGTTGAGAGCCTGGTGCAGGGTCACTAGCAAATTGGCAAGGAGAGCGTGCTGGAAGTCCTGAGAAGGCCCCTTGTTCCACCCGGTCACAACTCACAGCTCTGCTCAGCGGGCGCGCTCATGCCCAGGCCTCCTTTGCCATCTCAGCTGCTTGGGAGGCAGTGACCAGAGGCCACCAAAGTTCCCTTGACCACTGTTGGGGGGCAGCCTGGTCCCCCACAGCTTTCTGTCTAAAAACAGCAAAATTGTATGTGAACCCAGAGCTGCTTGTGAAGAAACAGCCCGACCCACTGGCGTCTGCAAAACACACCTTTAAATGTTGTCGTCCTCGCTTTTCTCCAGCTCAGATGTGGGCTTGAAGTCATCCTTGATTCACTGAACATGACACTAGAGCCTGGAAATCTGGCCAGGACTGAGGTAAGCCCTGACCCTTTCATCTTAACCTCTCCTCAAGCAGCCCTAGGAGGGGTACCTGGTTTGTCTCGCTTTCAGAGGAGGAATTTCAGGTTTACAGAGCTGGAGAAACCTGCCTGGGTCACACAGCCGGCAAATGGCAATCCTTGGAGCTTAACCCAGGTTGGAGCATCTGTCTGTCCTCCTTGCCCATCACCTCACAGATGCAGCCCAGAGACCGGAACATGGGCCGCTGGTGGGCAGAAAAGACCATTGCATTCTTGGTAGGGAAGTTGTTTTCCTTTTAAGTGTCTTCGGACTTTCTGCCCCAGTCAAGAAGAAAGTCTCTGTCAGGTGCCAACTTGTGGAACGCCACTCAAACCCACAAATTGCTCTTATAAACAGAGATTTTGACCCAGATTTGGAGCCCTCTGCAGGCTGCAGGAACCAGCTGGAATTTAATAATGCTATTGCTTTTTCATTACAGTTATTTTTATGGTTGGCTCTGTTCATAGCAAGTAATCCTGGTATTCCACTTAATAAGGGTAATATTATATCTAAGACCTAGATGGGTCTTACAATAGGTCTAGTTTTTGAGCTCTGTATATTTTCACTCATCAAATCACCAGAAGACCTTATGGGGTAGAATCATTGTTATCCCTTATGAAGAGATAAAGAAACCAAGGCATGGGATGCCAAGTTCTATTCCCAAGTCGCCCAGCTAGTTAAGTGCCTGGGGTGAATTGAATCTTTAGTAACCATAGTGCCTCCCCCAGTAAAGTAAATTTTTCTCTTCAAATACGCTTTTTAAAAAGTGAAAGGTCACAAAGATAAACTCAAAATGGATAAAAGACCTCAACGTGAGACAGGAATCCATCAGAATCCTAGAGGAGAACATAGGCAGTAACCTCTTCAATATCAGCCACAGCAACTTCTTTCAAGATATATCTCCAAAGGCAAAGGAAACAAAAGCGAAGATGAACTTTTGGGACTTCATCAAGATCAAAAGCTTCTGCACAGCAAAGGAAACAGCCAACAAAACAAAGAGGCAACCCACGGAATGGGAGAAGATATTTGCAAATGACAGTACAGACAAAAGGTTGATATCCAAGATCTATAAAGAACTCCTCAAACTCAACACATACAAAACAGACAATCATATAAAAAAAATGGACAGAAGATATGAACAGACACTTCTCCAATGAAGACATACAAATGGCTATCAGACACATGAAAAAATGTTCATCATCACTAGCCATCAGGGAGATTCAAATTAAAACCACATTGAGATATCACCTTACACCAGTTACAATGGCCAAAATTAGCAAGACAGGAAACAACATGTGTTGGAGAGGATGTGGAGAAAGGGGAATCCTCTTACACTGTTGGTGGGAATGCAAGTTGGTGCAGCCACTTTGGAAAACAGTGTGGAGATTCCTCAAGAAATTAAAAATAGAGCTTCCCTATGACCCTGCCATTGCACTACTGGGTATTTACTCCAAAGATACAGATGTAGTGAAAAGAAGGGCCATATGAACCCCAATGTTCATAGCAGCAATGGCCATGGTCGCCAAGCTGTGAAAGAACCAAGATGCCCTTCAACGGACGAATGGATAAGGAAGATGTGGTCCATATACACTACGGAGTATTATGCCTCCATCAGAAAGGATGAATACCCAACTTTTGTAGCAACATGGATGGGACTGGAAGAGATTCTGCTGAGTGAAATAAGTCAAGCAGAGAGAGTCAACTATCATATGGCTTCACTTATTTGTGGAGCATAACAAATAGCATGGAGGACAAGGGGAGATGGAGAGGAGAAGGGAGTTGAGGGAAATTGGAAGGGGAGGTGAACCATGAGAGACTATGGACTCTGAAAAACAATCTGAGGGTTTTGAAGGGGTGGGGGGTGGGAGGTTGGGGGAACCAGGTGGTAGGTATTAGAGAGGGCACGGACTGCATGGAGCACTGGGTGTGGTGCAAAAACAATGAATACCGTTACACTGAAAAGCAATTTTTTTAAAAAGTGAAAGGTCAGTTTGTAATATGCACTAAGAAAATAATCAAATGCGGAGTCTGTGGATATGCCAAAAATTGAAAAGGTGTTTACAAACTCAGCACTGCGAGGAGGCTTACATACGACGTCATCCCCCATAAGCTCCACCCCCTGGGCTTGCAGCCAATGAGAACAAGGCCTAGCTTGGGACTGCCTGCAGATGGAGCACAGAAGTGGTCAGCTATCCTGAGTCCAATGTACAGGGGGCGAGGGCAGAGTGATGCCGGCGAGGGCAGAGTGATGCCAGCGAAGGCAGAGTGATGCCTAGCAGGCACCGTCTTGCAGACACCTCCCAGCTCCCCAAAGGTAGGTCCTATCCTTGCGCCCATTTTACACATGAATGAACTGAAGCGCGTAGGCTTAAGCAATACACCCTCTCTCATCAGTCCCCAGGGCACAGAGCCTGGATTTGAAGGTTGGCAGTCTGGTTTCAGAGCCCTGAGCACATGACCGCTGGGCTACATGGCTCAAGTCACCCAGTGGTTGCATCAGCAGAGCCCCTAGAGTCAGCTTGTGCCTGTGGCCATTTTTTTTTTAAGATTTTACTTATTTATTTAACAGAGAGAGATCGATCGATCGATCACAAGCAGCCAGAGAGAGGGGGGGAAGCAGGCTCCCTGCTGAGCAGAGAGCCTGATGTGGGGCTCGATCCCAGGACCTGAGATCATGACCCGAGCCGAAGGCAGAGGCTTTAACCCACTGAACCACCCAGGCGCCCCTGCCCATGGCCATTCTTACTCTGGACATGTCCTTCATTCCAGCCAGTGAATTCCCATTCATGCTTCATCTGCTAGGAGTGGACTAAGAGTTTTCAAAGAAAAAGAATTATGCTGAATTATGCAAAGAAAAGAATTATGCTGCTTTCTTCCTCCCTTGACTGGAAGGAATCAGCTTCATGGGGTCTGTTCATGATTTCTGTCCAACACTTGGTGACCTCAAGTGGCAGGTGCAAGACTAATGGGCGAGTATCAGGACTAGAGTGCAGAAGCGAGGCACCTAGGAGGCAAAATGTAAGGAAGCTATCCCTCACCCTCTGGGGCTAATCATGCGTTTGCATGTAACAGTAAGGGTTTCCTTGCATTTCTCACCCTGGGTGCTCACTCTTATGTCCCAGGCATCATCTTGGTGTCTCCAGTGGATCACTTTCATGGGCGTCACCCACATTTCCCTGGCATAGCCCCTGTACCTCCATGTGCACGCTGGTAGCTCTGGTGTTTTTTTTTTTTTTGCGGGGGCGGGGGGGCAGTGGCGCATTTTTCTGAGATCACCCATCACACTCTCCTGTTCAGCCCTGCTAAAGTTTGTGTCCCTGCAGAGGGGCTGCCCCTGACGCCAACAATTCTGCAAGTCCTCCTGGCATCAAAGGATCCCAGCATCCCCTGTAACCCTCAGTGAGCTGAAGCCATGGCCAGGCTCATGCCCATTTGGAAGAAAGGGTCTCTCTGGGTCCACACAACACAGCCAATGGCCCAAGTCACCAGCAGCCCCATGGAACTGGTCCTTCAGCTCCTACCTGGATGTCACCTCTCCATAGCTCAGGTGTGAGTCCATGGTGACCAGAGGTGACAGATATTCTTGTCATTCACCCTCACCCTATTCATACCAACCTCCACCTTCCCCTTAAGGCCACTGATACAGGCCCAGGACATAAGGCTTCAGACACACCCAAGAGTACTCACATCACCACCACACACTCACTCAACCATTTACCAAGTGCTGTAGACTCTGTTCTAGGCATAGCAACTCCTGGGGACAAAATGGTACTCTCCCCATTTTATAGAGATAACCCACCAGAAAGGGCCAAGAACTTGTCCCAGGTCAGAGCTCTTAAGTGGTGGAGCTCAGGAGCAATCCAACCCTGATTCTACTGCATCTACTATTTGTGATTGAGAATGAGAATCAGCCTGACCCCCAGGCTCCCTTAATCAGTTGGCCTTCTCAGTGATGCAAAGCCATGCTCTTCTCTCCAGGGAGTGTGAGAATCCCCAAGCCCTCTGAGCCAGCAGAATACAGGAACTCCCAGAATTCTGTGCAATTGCTAACCTCCTCTTCAATCTTCTTGGGGCATGCACACCCCCACCAGTTCCTCCTTCCGCCCCAGCAGCCTCTACCCACCACTATATTTCTCCACCAGCTCAATTCTAGTTTCTGACTCAAGTCTTCAGCTCCTTAACTGAGTCAGGAAAATCAGCCCATAGGGGACCCAAATACCTTCCAGACCCCCAGAGAGGGCCACAGTCTCACCTCTCAACCCCGCTGCACAATCCTTGCTCTGCTGTCCCACTGTGCTGCGGGGACTTAACAAATTCAGCCCCATGTCATCTTTGGACCAACCCTAGTCATGGTAGGAAGCAAATCTGGGGGCCCAAAGTATCAGAGCACCTTATCACCATCAATGAAGTCTCAGTGGGAAGGTCCATCCTGAAGCCTTCCTGGCCCACTATGTCAACCCTACAGATGTGACCAGTACCCATCTGTGTTTCTCTGCGCAGCACTTCAGCTTTCTGCTGGGCATGGCACACTTTTCCTCTCCCTGGTGAGCCCAGGAGTTCTGGCTCTGACTCTGCCTCCTTATCTGATTCCCAGGAGGTACTTAATAAACATTTGCTGAAGTGAGAGGAAGGGAACTGGGTGAAGGAAGACTAAGGCTCCTGTCCTGGCTCAGTGCCCTCTCCATCCCAAAGCTAGACAGTATCCCATCGCTTGGAGCAAACCTGTTTATTGGCCCCTGGTTGCACCCTCGGAGCTCACCTTACCATTACCTAATAGCTGTCTTACACCATCTCACCCACCTGGAAATTGCCATTAGTGGGAAATCCATTCTCCTCAAATGAACTTGTGCTTCTTTCGACCCAGAATACTTGGCCCAATCTTCCTTCTTCATTTGTCTGGCTCTTTCTTAATCCCTCACATCTCTGCTTAAATTCCTTGAAGCCACAATCAAAATCTGGCCTCCCTATTAAATGTTTTGATAGCTCCTTAAACACACACACACACATATATATATATATAAAATATGTATTATATATATATGATAGCTATCACTGTTTACCAGTGGTTCCTGGAGTGGTTGTTTGATTAATAACTTGCTCTGTGAGGTTACCTCCATACCAGTTGCAATCCCTGGCATGTCGTAGGCCTATGGGAAATATCTGATGAATGAATGAGTGAAGAGCTGCCCATAAGACCTCAGCCCTAGAAACAGTGTCTGAATAGCTATACCCTAAAGTCAACCCAAGAGGCACCACCAGAAATATTTACGTCAAGATCTTGGGTAAGGCCATCACCTATGGGACAGCTTTTCCAAGCCAGAAGGAACAGCTTTGTCCCAGCCCTGGAACTCACAGTTCTGACCACTCCTGAGATGGCCTCACTGCTGGGATGGTTCTTGGGGTCGTGGTCATCCGCTTGCATTCCTAATTCCTAACTCAGGTACTATGTAGACCCAACCCTTATTCCCAAGGTGTCAAAGTTACCCTCTCTACTTGTTTCCCAGTTCCCTCCTTCTGACTACTACTCTTAGTCTTCAGTAAGACATTGCCAGGGTCTCAGAGATCCCCTTAAGAGGCGTCATGCCTCAAATTGTGTCCCTCAAAAAGATATATTGAAGTGTTAACACCTGGTGCTTGTGAATAGGGCATTATTTGGAAATAGAGCATATGCAGATGTAATCAAGTTAAAATGAATGATACCGGACTGGGGTGGACCCTTAATCCAATTTGAGCCTCATCCTTACAAATAGAGGAGAGAAATTGCCATGGGAAGACAGAGGCAGAGAAAGGAAAGATGCAACAGCAAGCCAAAGGGTGTCAAATATTGCTAGCAGATTCCAGAAGCTGCAAGAGGCAGGAAGGATTCTTCCTTGCAGCCCATAAAAGGAGCATGGCCCTACTGGCACCTTGATTTCAGACTTCAGAGTGGTGAAAGGATACATTTCTTTTGTTTTAAGCCACCAAATTTCTGGTGCTTTGTTAGTTTTGCCCCAGGAAACGAATGCAGATGACTTCCTGTCCCTGTGGGTCACAGGCCAGGAGCTGCCATGGAGAAAGGCCTTGTTCTTAGCCAGAGCCAGGCATGCATGCCCCTGGGTGCAGAGCTGCTCAGGAAATGGTTCCTCACAGTAGTACATCAGGGAATGGCCTGAGGCCAGCACGTCTCTGAGCTATAACATGCTATGAGCCTGTCTCTCCAGAGACCACACCATCTAGATGCAACACCAGCTGCATGCCACCCCCACAACCACCACCAGCAGCCTCTTTGCTCAGCATCTCACAGAAGACTTCAGCTCTTGGGCCAAGCTACCAGCTACAAAAAGCAGAGAAATTGGCAAGAGGTGTGTCTGGGAATGGAAGGGGCAGGACTTAAGTTTGGTACAATGGGATAAATTTCAATATTATCAGCAACACCTACTGAACATCTACTCTGAACATCTATTCTATTGAACATCTACACTTCGCATGCGTTATCCGAGTTCCCCCTCTCATGGGTATGGATCGTCATTCCCTCTCTATACTTGAGCAGACAGTGGCTCAGAAGACTTTGGCTCAAGTTCTCAAGCTGATTGTGATAGAATCAGAATTCAAATCACATTGAATTGGCTTCTCTGGGATAAGAAGGATACCATAAGGAGACTTTGGTCTTGGACATCATGAATACACATGACCTGAGAGAGGTCAGTAACTCAGGACAAGAGGTCAACCTCAGAGATGAGCTCAGAAGGGCATGGCATGGACCAGCAGGGCGGCTGCCTGTGTCAGAGCCTGCTCTCTCCAGCCTCCCAGCTGTCTCTGAGGCTCCACCCTGCCCAGGCCTAAGCCAGGAAGTGGCTGACCCAGTGGCATACCTAAGCCTTCATACCTAGGGTTAGGAAGCCATGAACTCTTTCATGAATCTCATGCTCCACCCCATTCCTGGGTATACCCACGAGCTTCAAACGGAAGTCTCTAGGTCTATCCCTGACATTCAGTTTGCCATGTTGAACTCCTTCTGGAGTCTCGGGCTGGCATCTGCCTGGTTTTCCATAGCCAAATACCCCTGGTCTATGCTTGAGACTACCCCACTCCTGGCATCTTCCCAGGCCACTTTGATCTTTGTAGTAGACTATCTATGAATTTGAACATAGCAGACAAGTGTAGACGTGTCTGTCCAGCTCACAATTCCTTACTCTAAAGTTGCCTTCCAGGGATGGGCCTGGGAGCCATGTTCAAGACACAATAAAGTACGGGTGCCTGGGTGGCTCAGTGGGTTAAGCCTCTCTGTCTTTGGCTCAGGTCACAATCCCATGGTCCTGGGATCAAGCCCCACATCAGGCTCTCTGCTCAGCAGGGAGCCTGCTTCCCCCACTCTCTCTGCCTGCCTCTCTGCCTACTTGTAAACTCTGTCGAATAAATAAACAAAATCTTAAAAAAAAAAAAACACAGACACAGTAGGGTATAGTGCTCAGACACACAGATGTTATAATCATATTGCCAAGTTCAAAGTCCAGCTCAACCACACACTGCTTGTGTGGCCTTGAGCATGTCATTTAAACTCTCTGTGCCTCATCTGTACAGGGAGGTCAGTAACTGCAGGGCCCGTCACAGGAATGTTGTGTGAAATAGAGGAATTATACATAAGCACTACACACATAACAGTGTGTAGTAAGCACTCAATAAGTGTTGGCTGTTATCATTACATCATAGTAATTATTGTCATCCTTGTCATCAATATTATTATTACAATGGCTCCAGCCAAAGCTGAATGGGCCAAAGATGAACACCTGACCTAGCCTGGACCAATCAGGTTCTCAGTCCCAGGAACATGGGACTTATGCCCAGGACACAGGGACAGAAAAGGGTCTAGGTTTGCCCGGCAACATGGAAATCCAGAATTCTTAGCCCATTTGTCCACAGGCATGGAGAATCAAGTGCAGATAGAATTAAACAAAAGCACACAAAGCTTATGGACATTGGGGAGGGTATGTGCTTTGGTGAGTGCTGTGAAGTATGTAAACCTGGCGATTCACAGACCTGTACCCCTGGAGATAAAAATATATGTTTATAAAAAAATAAAAATTAAAAAAAAAAGAAAGAAAGAAACACCTATTAGAAAATGAAAAAAAAAAAAAAAAAGCACACAGAGATACTCAATTCAGAGGCCATTTGGCTCCTGACAGAGAAGAAAGATGGAGGGTGAGTCTTCCTGGGACCCAGTAGCTCTCTAAACTTTCCTCAGGAGGTATAACCTGTCCTTGGACTCTTGCAAAACACCTTTGTCCCTGAAGGAAAAAAAAAATCTCCTTTGAGCCCAAGCCAGATAGAATGGGTTTTGTTACCTGAATCTGAAAGGGTAGACATCATCCCAGATCTATAAAGGAAAAAAAAAAAAAAGGAGAGTGAACAATGTTGGGAAAGAATAGGAGTCCTACTGGTGTGGCCATGTATGCGTGTCTGTATGTCATGTTTACAGGGGAAACAAGGCCCTGATGTATCTATCATCCATCCATCCTGGTTGGTTTTCCTGGCAAATGTAGGTCCACAATGTCCCAGAAGTGGCACAGGGAACATCTCCCTGCTGAAGGGGTGGGAGTAGTTGGAAGTCCAGCAGCACACCACTTCCAGGCTAGCTTGGAACGATCATACAGAATCTTCAAATGGCCCCAGTTCCCATTCTGCCTCTGGCTGGCTGTGTAACCTCAGATGCATCACCTTTCCTCCCTCAACCTTGGGTGTCTCATGTTCATTGTGAATAATATATGTCCTGCCTGCGTCTCTCACAAGGGAGACTCGGGGAGAGGGCAAGGGGCTCAGTGGGGACTATGCCTCATCGATGGGAAGGGAGGTGACAGGTCATCTAGAAGAGGAATTTCTCCCCATACTCCATGGGATCATCTTTCCTGCACTGCTAGCTTCCTCAAAAGCCACTGCTCTCACCCAAGGGGGGCCCAAGCCCACCTCCAGAGGAACTAACAGAACCTATAAACTTTGGGATCCTGAGAACGGGGGTAGGAGCCCCTGCCTCATATGCCTTCACTGAGGGTTACCAAGTGGCACCAAGAAGACTCAACACCCTGTCTCTACAGGCCAAGGCAGGGCCTAGCAAATAGGAACAAAGTAAGCCTGGATCTCAGATCATGTGATAAGGTGGGAGACCTGCAGATCCATCCCTCTGTGTTTGGGTAAACTGATGCTCAGCCATCCTACCCAGAGAAAATGGCTGGACCAGGGACCAGCTCTTTGGGGAGAAGGGTAGGCATGTGAATGTCCATGTGGGTCTGACTTCTTCCTCACTCCTCTCATGCCTCCGAATCCAATCACCAGTGACCTCCATAGGGCCCCTAACATTTTTCAGCTCCTATCTGATTTTTTTGTTGTTGTTGTTGCAACATTTCACTCTAGCAACCACTTACTGGTTTCTGAAACACTCTCTTTCCCTGACATCACATTTTCCTGTACTCCCCCCTCCTCCGTGCTGCTTCTTTTCTGTCTCCTGGAACTTTTTCAATGGCTGGTTGTCCTCCAGGTACTGTCTCTAGGACTCTCCTCTCTCCACACACTCCCTGAATGGTTTCACCAGTTCCCTTGGCTTTTCCACCAACTTGAGTGCCAAGGATACCCAGATCTGTCTCCAAGAACAAACCATCTATGGGGCTGCAGGTTTCCAGCAGCCTCCACCACAGCCACCCGTGGTATCCAGAGGCTCCACAAACTCAGTGAACTTGACACTGACATTTTCCCTCCTACAAAGAAGGATCACTTGTTCCCTTTCTCAGCGAATAATGTCCTCTAGTTTCTTCATCTCTATTGTGATCGACACCCCATGATGTCTCGCTCTCTCCCCTGCAAATAAAACCTATTAGCTAGTCTCATCTCTTCTACCTTTCAAGCATCTTTCTAAGCTGCCTATCTTCCCATCCCCTCATCACTGCTTCAGTTCAAAAGCATACTATTGCTCACCTGAGCCTTCCCATCAGATGTCAATGCTAAATAAATCTTTTAAAATAAATTTATCTAGTTTAAAGTCTAAAATATAAGAATTAGGCCCGATCTGACCAGACTCAGGAACAGCTCGGAGTGTAAGTCAGAACTCACATCTCAGCACAGATCTCAGAAGCTAGAGCTGATGTCTAGAGTCTAGAGCAAAATTCTCTCCTAAAACTCAGAGGGGGAAGCCTAGTACCCCACACCCAGCCCATTTTTTAGTCTAAGGAGTCACATATGGCTCAACCCCTTCCACCAACATCCCTTATTTTATTTTTCTCAAAGAAAAACAAGTGTCGATGGGGAGAGGGTTAACAGTTTATTCTATTTTTTCTGAGTGATTTTATCACTGTCGTTAGAACATTCATTGAAGTAAGTGAGGAATCCATCACAGGCTGACAGCAGTGTGCAGACTAATGGCTGTTAGATGGTAATAATTTTTAATATGATTTTTATTTCACTTAATTTCATATGTGCTTGACAAAAGGTCCCCAGTCACTGGGGAGCAGTGCGGAACTGGGAATATGCTCACAGGAAGGTCTATTAAGCCAGGTGCTGGAAGCATTTCAAAGAAACAACTTTGCCATTCAGGGGGAAAGTCAGAAACTTGGTCAGGTGAAGGGAGCTGTTTTCTGGCACAATGTTAGTATCATACCCCACCGACACTGGCATATCTATGTCTCACAATACCATGAATCAGAGGGACAGGCACTTAAATGATGGGAATGCCCACATTCATGCACACAATCATGCCAAGGCATAGATGGACATAGATGTACCCCACCTTGTGAGGTACACAGACAAACAATCACACCCAATGAGCTACACTCCAAGTTTTCAGAAAAACACAAACTAAGCACAGATTGCACACATACACATGCATATTGCAAGGCAAATAGAGAGAGACTGAGACTCATTCTTTGGTATGACATAGAGTCTCACCCAAAAAGCCAGTGTGTGCTTGCACTCGCTCTTGTTCTCTCTCTCTCTCTTGCTCAAACACACACACACACACACACACACACACACACACACAGAGAGAGAGAGAGAGAGAGAGAGAGAATCACATAAAGAAAACATACAGATTTATCCCTATAGGGGATCTCACAAACATAAAAGTAATCATATACAAAATATCTCTGACAGTCACTAAAATAGACACTCACATCCTACTGGGTCTGTCTTATGGCCCGTTAATGAACCATGAAATGCTTTTGGGGTTTTCTAAAAATTGTTCTTAACTATTAGAGGAAGTGTTGGGGAGGACAGCCCTTGTGCTCAAAGGCAAACCTCCAGAGGTGGCCATAGGAACAGGGGGAAAAGAAAGTCATGTTTTGTGTAGCCTCAGCTTCCCAGCATTCCAGGAGCTCCTGGCAGGAAACAAGGGCAAGCTGACATAGGGATAGGTAAGGATAAAACCATATCTAACTACAGCCCATATCTAAAATATTCTGGGGTATGGTAGGCAGGATCTCAGGGCATTGTTAACTTGAGACATCAGATGCCCTCCCATATGTATACCAGTTTAAAGTAACCCAGCCCAGATTCCCAGGTTCTGGGGGGGAGGATCCTATAAGCCTTCTATGTGGGGATTCCAACCTTAGGAAGCCAGGCTAGTTTTGGAATTGATCTCACATCAGCAGGAACTTGAACCAGAATGAGGGCTTAGCCTAGAAATCAAGTGGTCAGTGGAGAGAGAAGTGGGAGGAGGGAAAAGAAACTATAGTTCATCAGTCCTACAGTTGTCTATTCACTAACCTGACACAGAAATAGAGGAAAGATCATAAATCCCCTGGGCAGGTGAAGAAAGCCCTCACTGTCACACCTTACTGATTCCTTCTTGCTCCAAAACAAGGTCTAAAAGAAGCTGAAAAGAGCTGACAGGGCCCCACCTCTCCTTGGCTTCTCCTCTGGAGGAAGAATAAAACAATAAAACAGCATCCCACAACACACAGCTTGCTGTGCCAAGGTATTGTACAGGCCTGGCCACAAATCTGTGCAGGGACTGCTTGCTGATGAACTGTCAGCATGCTGTTCTCTCAGCTTGACTCTGAGAGGGGCTGTCATGTGGTATTAAGAGAGAAGACTCTAGCGTCAGTCTGCCTGAGATTAAACCTCACCTCTGCCCACTCATTAGTTTCGTGAACTTGGGAAAACTGCTTAACCTGTGGCTCTGTTTCTGCATCTACAGAATTGTAGTAGTAGTCCCTACCTCACAGGTAATTGTAAAGATTAAGTGAAAGAGACTAGCTTTCAGAAAAGGTTACCTACTATTATTATTTCCTACAATTTTCTCCTAGAAATAGTGGGAAATACCTTCTCCCATGTTCTCTTAGCATAGAGGGGGAATTCTTGAAGGCTGGGGAAGTCATCCCATGAGGTCACGCTTCCTGAGACTGCCTGAAAGCTATCAGCACCGCGGACAGCATCAGTTCTCTGTCCATGGTGCTGAATTGAGCTTTCTTTGGTGTCTGCGCCACATGCTTTCTCCTTCCCTATTCTAACCAGGAAATCCAGAGGGACTTTTATCTGGATATTGAGACTATAAGAGATCAAAGTTATTGATCCCATGGAAATTCTGAATCTGAAGAGATTCTTTTAGAGAAGACTGCTGAGTGGTCCAAAGGCAGCTTTAATCATTTGCCCTGGGGACATTTCCAAGCTCCCTTTCCCTGGATTGGTCATCCCAGGCCAGGACCTACTGAGAAATGACTTAAAGAGGAAGTCTTTACCCCACATTTATTGAGCATGAATGGTGTTCCAGGGTCTGTGCTAAGCCTTTGACACACATTATTCCAGTTAATCTCCAACAAATCAATGACGTAGGTGTTCTTATCATCTCCATTTTTGCCGATGAAAATTCTGCTATTAGAGAAGCTATTGGTTCACTCAAGTTCACACAACTAGAGGTGGAGGAGCAGGATTCACACACGTCTAGACTGTAAAACCCAGTAACTTTTCCTATCTTGATGATTTATGTTTCCATCCCCAGACCATGCAAAGAAGAAACTCTCAATGAATATCTGCTGAAAGGATGAATAACTCCACAGTCATTGTCCTAGCTTCTTTGGATTCTGCTTCTCAACTAGGTGATCTGGTTCACAGATACTCCCACATATTTCTACTGGCAGGACTTCTCCTTCCCATAGCCCCCATGGAGTCAGGCATAAGCCTCCATTGGTCCTCAGCAAGATCTGACCATCTCAAACCTCCCTAGATGAGAAATTAAAGGTCCTGAGATCTGGGGTGTCTGGGTGGCTACTTGGAAGAGGATGCAGCTCTTTATCTTGGGATCATGAGTTCAAGCCCCACATGTGGTGTAGAGAGGTTACTTAAATAATACATACATACAATAAAGGTCCTGAGATGTGGCTGTCTATATCCTAGATACTGTTGGTTAGACTACCAGGAGAGGCTCTGCCAACTTTGACTCTTCAGCTGAATCTACTATGGAAAGTAGTAAGTATTCCATAAATGGTGACCATTATCATTCCTATGGATCAACAAGACTGTCTCCACATTGATATCTGTAAGGGACAAATTCAAGCTAGTTTTCAAGGTGGAGGGAGGGCTTTGAGGGGAATATGGCCCTATAAAAGTACTTTTGACTCACAGAAAAAGAAAGATTCTGCTGGAGTCTCTATCTTGCAATATATGTGCTCAGAAATTATTTCATAGACCCAAGACTGAGTCTCATATGTGGGCCATAACCCATCTATATATAGATTGAGCCTTTCTAAAACCATTTGTATAAGTCTTCATGGTGGAAGGTCAAATTCTAATTTCAAAGAGTGTAGTGAATAAGAGCTGTATCATCAACAAACAACAGTAACAAATTACTGTTCACTGAGTACCTACTATGAGCCCAGCACTATACTAGGCACAAGACACACAAAGTTAACCAGACAGGGTCCTTGCCTTCAACAACCTCAACAAAAAAGAAATACAAGTCAAAGGGCAACTTATTCCAGATACATCTTTATAAGGGATGACTGAAGTAGAAAAGAATTGGGGTTCTCCCTGGGCTATATTAGCTGTTCCCTTGACAGCCTTCCCCAGATACCACGTGGATCCACTCATCAGATGTCCCAGCCCTAGACAGCATAGCTGTCTTTCTTTTTCTGTGTCTTTCTTTTTCTGTGAGTAAACTCCAGTGGCTTTTAAAGGCAAAGATTCAGAAGGGAGACTGCTTTTTTTTCTAATCCTTGTTCTTCCACTTACTTTAGGTGTGTCTTTTTACAAGTTATTAATCTCTCTATGCCTGAATATTCTCATCTTCAAGTGAAATAATAAAACTTAACCTATCACAATGGGTGTTGTACAAATTAAATAAGTGAATGATTAGAAAGAATATAGGACAGGGTTTGGAATATAGCAACGCTATAAAAGTACTAGGTAAAACATGTTGTTGGTGTCATCCCAGCACACAAGCCAGTCAGCAACCAGCACCAACTTAGGGAAGGCTACACATGGGGATCAGCCAGCCCCACAGCACTCCTGCTTTTGAGTTATTCTCTGCCCAAGCCAAAGGCAGAGCCCAATTAGAGCCCTGTCTGCATCTCCAGATGCCCAGGCAACTTCTCTGGCCTCTTTCTCTGAGTTTCTTGTATATTAACTATTTTAGTTGCCATTAATTGGGTGCTTACTTTCCAAAGTGCTTAGGATACATTATGCCACTTTACATCCTCACAATAACCCCTTTGAGGTGGGTGCTATTAAGAGATCCACTTTTCAGAAGAGGATACTGAGGCTCAGGGAGGTTTAAATCCAGACAATTGACTCCAGAATCTGAGCTCTGATCCATTAAGCTATAACACCTTCATCCACAAAGAATGTAAGGTGACCTTTCCCTATGAAGTCTTCCAGCACTCCTCTATCCTTGGAACTTCCTCAACCCTCACCAAGTTGCCAAGTGGAACACAGTATCTCAAGTCCCCCCTTCCCACTGTCCTCAAGAGCCTGCTTAGTTCCAAATTTTGGTGCTGATGTTGGCGGGGTCCCTTTAGGGTCCCAGATGCCATGACAAATATGGTATCCTAGACCATGGCTACCAAATCCCTCTCAAGACAGGTCCTGGACATCTGCTTTTTTCTGTTGTCATTGAGTAGGTAGCATCCCAAACTTCTTTAAGGCCCTCCTCCTCCTGTCAGAGTGACTCATTCCTCCAGGAAGGGATTACTAGAACAGAGCTATTTCCTTGTCTCCAGGGGTATCTGAACTAGGATGCTCTACAGAGACATTCCCTAGGGACACTGCATCATACAACCTTTAAAATAGACATATTCTAGTTTTGGCCATCCATAGCTATTCCTCCTTAACAGAATGGGAACAAGGTTACCCAGATAGGAGTGGATTAGACTTCCTGTTCCCCATCCACTCTGGTGAGTCTGGCTTAAATCCACCTTTTAACAACTGGGCACATAGCATGGCCTTTTCTGCTATGCCATCTACTGCTACCCAACAGACACACATAAACACATACACACACAGGCACACAGATCAAATATAGCTGGGTCAAATCCTAGCTCTACCACTGAATTGGGCCTGGCACTTTTCTCTCTGGGTCCTCAGTTCTCCAACATGATCCAGCATGATGGGCCTACAAGAGAGATCTGATCCCAGTCATACTCCCATCCCCTACCTTCTTAAGGGCAGTCCCAGTGGCTGGTGGAACAAAAGAGCAAGAGGTCCGAGGTATATCAGGAGAAACCACTGCTTTAACAAGCCCCTCCTCTTCACTTGGTCTTTATTCCTACAGGCTTTACCAGGCCAACTAAGAGGCAATACAGTTTTGGGGTTAAAAGCAAGGATTTTGGAATCAGAGCTGGGTTCAAAACTAAACTTTCAGGGCACCTGGGTGGCTCAGTAGATTAAAGCCTCTGCTTTCAGCTCAGGTCATGATCCCAGGGTCCTGGGATTGAGCCCCCCGTTGGGATGTCTGCCCAGCGGGGAGCCTGCTTCCTCCTCTCTCTCTCTCTCTCTCTCTCTCTCTGCCTGCCTCTCTGCCTACTTGTGATTTCTGTCTGTCAAATAAATAAATAAAATCTTTAAAAAAGAAAAACAAAACAAAACATGGTAAATTACCTAACCATGTTGAACCTCTCTATTCTCAATTATGAATTGAGGTAAACAATACTTTTCTTCCTGGGCAACTTTGGGGATTAAATAAAATCACAATGGGAAGTTTCTGACCTCCATGCCCTTGGCGATAAAGGTTGAGAACAGTTGTGGGCTCAGAACCCCCTAACCAGGGTCCCACCCATGCTTCTCATGACTCAGCAGGGATCCCCACCCCATCAGAACAGTACGGCTGTTGGGATCCCCTTTGGGAAGTGCTTCCTGAAAAGTTTAAACATAGAGTCACCATATGGCCCAACAATTCCACACCTAGGTGTGTCAAGAGAATCAAAAATACTTGTGTACTTGTACATAATACAAATGCAAACAAACACCTGTACCCAAATGGTCATAGCAATGTTATCACAGTAGCCAAAAACTGGCAGCACCCCAAATGTCCATAGAATAACAAACAGATGAGAAAAATGGAACGTACCCATACAGTGGAGTATTGTTCTGCAGTGAAAAGGAACAAAGTCCTAGCATGTGCTATGACACAAACAAATCTCAAAAGCATTCCACTAAGTGAAACCCAGACGGAAAAGCCCACAGGTGATGGGATTCCACTTCCATGGTGGGTCCAAACAAGGCAAATCCACAGAGACAGAAAGTAGATTAGTGGTTGCTGGGGGCGAAGGAGAGGGGAGTGGAGAATGACTTCTTTAATGAGTATGGGAGTTTCTTTGGGGGATGATGAATACGTTCTGGAATTAGATAGTGATAATAATTGTAAAACGTAGAGAATGGACTAAACACCACTGAATGTACACTTTCAAAGGGTGAGTTTTATGGTATGTAAATTATGCCTTTAAAAAAAAAAAAAGACTGGTTGGGGACTCTGAGCAGCAGTCAGTGGCCTGAAATTCTTCTCCGCTGACCCAGCTTGCCCTGTATAGGCCTCAGATACTCCTGTATCGCAGGAGAAAGGTGCTTACAGCCCTGACCGCTGCTGGGGCCTGGTGCAGGCCCCGCTGGAGCCGACACCCTGGGAAGCAGCACAGCTGGTCCATCAAGAAGAGCCTGAGCATCAAGAAGACCCACACTGAAATCCTAGCTTCACCACAGTCTTCTGACCTCAGACATTCGGTTTAACTCTCTCAGTATTCCTCCCCACATCTGTAAAATGGGAGGCAATCTATTGTGACCTATTTCACAAAGTTGTTGTGAAAATTAACTAAGGCCATCAGGTAAATTTCCCCCCATGGGGCTAGACACAGAATAAGTGCTAAATACATGTGGGCCACCAAGGTCACTGAACGCTCATTAAGTCTTACCAACGCCCTGAATGGGCAAGTGTTATGATCCCCATCTTAGAGCTTGTGTCATGCCCACTTTTGAGGTTGGGGGATGCTGGGATTTAGGTTCAGAAACCGTGGGGTCCACAGGGGACATACTTGAGGCAGAGAGGCCCATGTGAGACAGTTGCAGACAAGCTTGTGAAAGAGGTTGGTGGCTTGGCCTGGGCAGTGGCAGGAGGAATTCTGAGAGAGCAGCTGTGAGGACCATTTTGAAGAGAACTCGGCAAGACTGGGTGACCTCCCCCCAGCTGGGGGTGAAGGGAAAGGACTCAAGGGTGACAGACCATTCCCAGATTCTAGCTTGGGGACCAGATGTCTATTGGGGCTGCCTTGGTCCTGAGTTCAGAGACACACCAAGAGGAAGCACCTGGAAAAGCCAGGTCTGTGCGAGAGCTTGGGGCTATAGGCAGAGATTCAGGAACTGTTATGATGAAGGAGGGTGGATTCCCCCCACCCCGGGGAAGTGGGGAGAGAGGAGAGGAGAGGGTTGGAGAGCTGGCCCCTGGGGACAGCCTTGGTTTAAGAAGCCAACAGGAGACCAGGAACCCAAAGGTGCTGGAAGGTAATCAGGGAGGCAGGAGCTCAGCATAGGTACTGCAACATCACAGAAGGCACTAGAAGTCACAAAGAGGAGAGTCCAGGGGTGTCTGGGAAGCTGAGAAATGGGGGAGGAAGCCTATGCACAAGAGCACAGGTTTCCCCTCAAGAGGGGGCAACCGGATCTACTGAGTGGCAGAGGGAGATTGAGGATGGTGAGCTGAGACCGGCCTGGCCAAGAGCCCCAGCATTGGGGTCAATGGGGAGCGCGAGGGGCAGGGGAGTGGGCTTTTGTTTTCATGACCAGAGAGCCCTGAGGAAAGACACTATGTCAAGGAGGCATTGATGGGTACTGACCAGCAGCTGCTCCCTTTTTTCCTCCTTGACCTTTTCAGCAGAGTTAGCTAGCCCCTTCCTCTGGGAGACCCCACGGCTCTCTCTTCATCCATCCCTCTGTTACGGTGCTGATCACCTAGGGTGGGTGTTGCTGACTCTCCAAATAGAGCACGAGCAGCGAGGGCTCAGAGCCTCTCGGCCACGTCTGCCGTGCCAGGGCCTGGCGTCGAAGAAAGGACAGCGCGCCAGGCAGGCAGGCTCTCAAGAGAGCAGACAAGGGGACGGACAAGCAGCCTAGCAGACAGACAGGCCAAGGAGCAGCTGGAAGAAGAGCCACAGGGACAGGTAGGCAGGGAGCTAGCTCCCCCTTCTCCGGGCAGCGCGGGGCTGACACGGCCAGGCCCGGAGCACAGATTTATCTCCCAATGCTGCCGCAACCCGCTATTGGATTTGTAATCACAGACTCCAATGTTCACGGGATAAATATACTAACAAACTAATTGTTTGTTAGCTCTGAGGTTGGAGCAATCAACACGTCCAGCATGAGATATGGGCCACTCGCCCGCTTGAGTTGAGGCCGCCCCAAGGCGCGGGGGCACCGCACGGGCCCCGGTGGGCTGCAGGCCCAGTGGGCACACCCAGGCCCGCGCGGGCGGGAGGGCGGGAGCGCGCACTGGCACGTAGCCGACGCGGCCCCTGCCTGGGCCTCATCAGTGGCAGACATAAACTAACTCGGTTCCTGGGGACCCCAGAGGAGCAGCAGGAACTGTTTGGTAGAGAATTATAGCTGTGGGTGAAATTAGATGTACTCTGAGCCCCAAGGCTGAGAGAAATAAAAAGCATTTTAAATGGAGTGTAGAATTCATATTCCTCAGTCACCTTCCAATAAATAAATCTTGTACCATTTTTTTCTGTAAACAGTGGTTACACTCGGCTCTTATTGTCTCCACGTTCCGTATGCCAACTGGCCAGGAGTGGGAAGGGAGAAACCAGGGCGTGCCTGAGGTGTGGGGGCCCTAGAACCAGGAGGGCTACGCTGGAGATGCCCCCCGACTTTAAGGAAGTGTCAGGCGTGTCCCCCCTCATTGTAACCCAGCCCTGGTCACCCCTTTGGGATCCCCAAGACAGAAGACCTGAGATGGAACTCCCAGGCCCCAAGTTTTGAGACCTAGGGGTCCAGGGCTGGAGAACACGGGGGACAGCGTGGCTCCAGTCCTGTGGGTCCCCTGTCCCTGGGGAATCCGCAGGGGTGGGAGCTGGGGGTGGGGGAGGGGTCCTGCTGGCCTCGCCCAAGGTAGCTTTTGTCATCCCTGGTTTTGTTTTTAAAAGCCTTCCATGTACAAAAACGATGCCTCCTCACGGCAAAGGGTGTGGAAAACACAGAAAATCACCAAGAAGAAAAGTACCACATGCGATCTTACCACCCTGAAAAAAGAAATCACTGTTGATATTTTGGTTTGTTTCCTCCCCAGACTGTCCTCAGTGTGTATATGCCCATACAGAAGTAGATGTTTCACAAGATAGAGAGAACCCCTACATTCATGACCTGCCCAACGTGCGCCAGGACTCTTCTAGGCATTTTGAATGTATTATCTCTGAGTCTCACAATAATCCTGCAAAAAAAATTCATATTAAATATTAATACTAACTTGGATCACAAAAGGAAAAAAATATTGGCTCACACTTATTTGGCACTTACTGTGTACCTGGTCCGTTCTGCAGAGCACAAAGCTGCAGGGCGTTGGATAATCCCCTCCACAGACCCAAGTGTGGGAGGCAGCCTGTCGCTACCCTCACCCTAGGGAAGGAATGTGTTCAAAGCCACAAAGAAGGTGAGTGGCAGAACCACTTGCAAACTCAGGTTTGTCTGACACTGAGTGTGACCTCAGTCACCCTTAACCCCTACCTTTGCCCGCAAAAGCCAGACCACCTTGGAAGGTGCCTGACTTCTCCGTTAGTCGGTCTTCTCTCCCACTCACTCCAGCCATTCTTCTAGATCTGAAGGAATTGTTCACTTCCTGTGGCCTACGACTGAAGTTTCCATGGCTGCCCTGCCCCTGCCCCACCAGTTCGCAAACACACGCAGCAAGAGAACTGGCGAAGGGTGTGTGTTTGGGCGCAAACGGTCACGGCTTCAAGCCCACCCAGCCTCTTATTAGCTGTGTGTCCTTGAGGAAATCACTGTGCTTCTCTGGGCCGTATAAGTCCTTAGCCAGAAGATGGAGAGACTAAGTATAGTTACTCGACAGGGCTATTGTGAAAGTCAAATGAGATCATTTTAGAGCAATGAGTACAGGATCTGGTACATGCTAAGGGCTCCCAAACTGACATGCTAGCTATCTTTCAGATTAGGAACAAGACACCAAAAATAATTTCGAGAGAGGAAGGAAGGAGGGAGGGAAGGAAGGAAGGGAGACCACAGAGCAAACACAGGACACGGGGACCTACACACTGACTCTCCCTCCTCTCTGCTCCTGCTTCTTTCTCCTCCTCCATTTAATTGGCCAGTGTATATACACCCATTATACAGAATGCCAGGGAGCAGCGATTGAAAGTCAGAGGCTGACTTCTGAAAACCAAGGTAAAGAAAAGGATCGGGTGCCTGGGTGGCTCAGTCATTAAGCTTCTGCCTTCAGCTTAGGTCATGATCCCAGGGTCCTGGGTTCGAGCCCAGCATTGGGTTCCCTGCTTCTCCCTCTCCCACTCCCCTGCTGGTGTTCCCTCTCTTGCTGTGTCTCTGTCTGCCAAATAAATGAAAAAACTATTAAAAACAGAAAAGAAAAAAATAAGAAAAGAAAAGAAAAGGGAGAAACTGGCCCCTTTGCAGGGATGTTAATACAAAAAACATGACACTTTTCCTGTTTATTCCTGGGGGCTGCCCTCTCACTGCCCTGTGACTCTTTTGTTTCCATCAAAGGAGTCAGTTGAGATGGGAACAGGAGTTGGGTGATGTAGGTTGGTATCATCTTTGAACTGAAAAGATTCACCACCCAAGCACAATGAGGAGAGACAGGAAAGCTTGGGACCCAGCTCTATCCGGAGACCCAGGGTCACTCAGTGATTCCTCAGGGAGGACAACCTAGGAGGCCTTCCTGGGGAAGGAGGACAAGAGGATCTGTAGAGATGGACAGGAACAGAGGAGGAGCCTGGATGCAGGGACCACAAGATCAAGTCTCAGGTTGCTCTCTGACTCCTGTGGGACCCTCAGATGGTCCCTTCCCCTCTCTGGGCCTCAGTTTATCCCTCTGCGAAATGGGAGTGATGATACTGCATTGGAATGACGACGATTGTGCCAACAGGAATGAATGATACACAATGAATGAATGAATGAATGAATGAGTGATGAGCAAGTGAGAGGCTCTACTCTGAGCCCACAGTGGCAGCTGACTCCAGGGTAGCCAGAACTCCCTTCTTCCCAGGGCCCTTGGCCATTTATTTTTGGTTAATTAAATGGTAAGATTTTCACGTCTGATTATTTACTGCCAGCCGGCTTCATTACCAGTTTCCCCATAAATCACAGCAGAGAGCCAGCTCCAGCTCCCCACCCCCATGCCCACTCCCAGGCCGAAGCCCCCAGCCCCGACAGAGCCAGCCTCTCGAGGACCCCAGGAGAGACAGGTATGGTGACATTTCCTATCCCGGATGGCTGCACCATGACTTCTCCAGACCCCTGCCCTCCCACACTCTGCCCCATCTGGACCTGCTGCAGCCTCCTACAACCAGTTTCAGGAAAGACTTCATTGCCAACATCCCCATCCAAAAGATTCAGCCTTAGCATGTTGAGATGAACATCTCTAGGTTCTTCACAAGCCTGAGCTCACTGCAGTGATTAGACCCACTATACGGAGGAGGCTATGGGGGTCCCACTGCTGTCAAAGGGGAAGTGAGGATTAGAACCCAGGTCTGGCTCCAGGGCTTTGTCCTGACCACCCTGCCTCAGTGAGGAGGGAGGCACAAGTTCTGGGGTCTGAGGGACCTGGAGTCAAGCCTCAGCTCTAATGTCTATTAACTGCATGACCTTGAGCAAGTGCCTTCACTATTCCGGGCCTGTTTTCCCTGTTATCAGGTGGGGACGATAATATCTCCCTCTCCAAGTGCTAGGAGCGCCGGAGGTGGTGTGCCTGGGACAAGGTCAGACTCAGAGGCTGCATTCCACGTTGAGTACCCGCTGTGTTCTTAGTACAGTACCAGCTGGGGGTGTATCTCACCGTCAGGGTGGGGATGCCCAAGAAGCAGCAGCAGCACAGGGAGGCTGGGAGGTCTCGGGGGAAGCACCCCACTGGCTGTGTCTAGATAGCCCCTAGTGGGTCTCAGATGATACCCCAAGCAGCAGTATCCCCCGCAGGGCTGCTGCTCCGGCCTGATGCTGATCCCTGGGCAACCCCAACCCTATGTCCCCAGCCATGCGGAGGGGGGAGTGGTTCTAGAACTTCAGGCTTCCCCACTAAACAAAGGAAAATCAGGGGGGGCAGAATGGAACAGGTCACCCAAGACAACAAAGGGAGCCAGCTCCCCCATCTGACAGGGGGCTCCAGGAGGCGAGCAGGGACCCCAGGCCTGGTCCCCAGCTCCACTCCCCATCCCCAGCTCCCAGCCTAACTCAGAATGAGGGTTCAGCCCCTAGCTGTTGGATGAGGAAATGGGTGGGAACACATGAGAACAAGCCAAGGGTCAGACAAACAAACGAAGGAATGCAAGAAGGAATAAGCAAAAAGGAATGACAGACTGGAGGAGACAGGAAGAGAGACAGGGCAAGGGGGAGAGTGAGAAGCCAGGCAGGACAAGCAGGTCTGCGCAGAGCAGCTCCCCAAAGGCAGCACGGCCCCACTCTCTGGTCGCTCTGGTGAGAAGGGCCCGTCTCCCTCAGCCCCAGCCCCTCCACCAGAAGCCTGAGGGAACCTCGCTGTGGCATCCCCCACAGTTCTGGAGCTCCGGGAGCCTTCTGGCAGCCTGGAAAGCCAGCCTGGGGGAGGTAGGTTGGCTTTGCCAAGCCCTCAGCCTAGTCTTTAACTATTACATTAAGCATCTGCTTTGCCATTCACGGATCAGATAGCATTTTACCCCTGAGATATTTGATTTTATTACTTTCCAGGGAGAGGGCCAAGCAAGTGTTCTTATTGATTTGCACATTAAATATATTAGTAATAAAACAACATCTCCGTAAACCAATTGTAAAATCAATATTAATTGGTACCAAAATATCACAAGTAGTTGAATTACAATTAAGGGAGGGGGTGAGCCCTGCTTCAGGGCAGAGGGTGCCGAGGTCCCAGTAGGGAGAGTGGTCGGGGGACCAGACTGCAGTGTCAGGCAGACCTGTGTCCCCCTCTCTGAGCCTCTGTTTCCTCATCTGCTAAATGGGGTGGATCACTCTAGAAGCCAAAGTTTGGTGTGGATTAAACGAGGTAATGCACGTCCGCAGCCTGGCAGTCACAGGCACCCAGTAAATGTTCTTTGCCCTCCTTTTCCTAGTCCCTACTGTAGGCCATGTATTAGTCATTCCCACTATAGTAAGAAAAGGCACTGTTTGGCAGCAGGAGAGAGAGAGAGAGGTGGTGGGTGGGGAGGGAATAGCAGAAAAGACAGGGAGCTCTGTTGGGGGTGCACTAGTTTGGGGGCGGGGCTTGGCACATTGAAGGAAGGTCAGGGTCCACAAGGCCCTTTCTATTGCTCAAATAAGAGAAAATAAGTCAACCAGGGAAACTTGAAGACTTCCACAAGGGTCGGACCAGGGTACTGGCATGGGAGTTCGGGGTGAGCAGGGAACCCTGGGTATCAGGCTGGACCAGGCATGTGAATGTCCCTCAGGCTAGACAGCCAAGCCGTGCTGGCTGTTCTCCAGAGCAGGGTGGCCGGGTTGCTGGTGAGGAGCCACTCGGTGTTGGCTGACCACCCCCGGACTCAGAGGAGACCATCCCAAGGGTCAGCCCCATAGCCACAGAAGACCCATTCTGTCTGGCTGTCCCCAGCACTACTCACAGCCCCAGGTTCTCCCAGAGGGCTCAGGGTGTCCCCTGGAGGAGTCCCACACGGGCCCTGAGGACCAGTCCCCTTGACTCCCTAGCATCTGTGTATGTGGGTGTATGTGGTCTGAGTCCGTCAGTGGCTAAACTCCCACAGTAACAATCACAAGTATTCCTCACAACAGCCTTGTGAGGGCTCTCAACTCTCACCCCTATTTTACAGATAAGGAAACTGAGGCAAGAGAGGGCCCCAGCCTAGGCAAACAGCCAGCAGTGGTAGGCTGGGCTTCAAATGGAGGTCTGTCTGATGCCGGAGCCCACGCATCTCTCCTGCTCCTGGTCCCTCGGGGATGCCGATGGCGTGCCTGAGCTGAAGCACGCAGTCGCCAACACACATCTCCGTGCCTGCCGCGGAAACCAGCCGACAGACCCAGTCGCCCTGCCAAGGACACTCTGTCCCCCTCTCTTGACTACCACACTCCCAGCCCCTCGTGGGTGTTTCAGGTTTCCCCGGGCTCTTTAGAGATGACAATAATGGCAGGACTAATATGAGTAACAGTAACATACGTTGATGAAGGATCTTGGGCTCTGCAAAAAACTACACCAGCTTTTCATAATTGATCGACTATATAGCCTAAGTGTTTAAGTTCACATTTTCCAGGCAGAATCCTCTCAGGTAAGATCCCAGCTTTGCCACTACTGGTTGTGCAATCGCGTTCGTCCACCACCAGCTGTGGCAATGCTGCGTAACAAAGTACCTCAAAAGTCAGGAACTTCCAGCAACCGATGTTTGCTCTCCCACCTCTGGGTCTGCAGGTTGAATGTAGTTTAGCTGATCCGGGCAGACCCTGGCATCAGCCTCCAGGCTCTCCTTGGATCTCATTGTGGGACCCACAGCTACACGGGGGCACATTCCCATGGAAATGGCAAAGAGGAAGAGCCAAGGGAAACCACAGAAGCACATTCAAGACCACCATTCCCATGGTGTCCGCTAATATCCCACTGGCCGAAACAGGTTACCTGGCCAAGCTCAACATCTGGGCCTGGGGAATGAACTCCACCCATAGTAGCAGGAGTGACCTTGGACCGCAGTTTGTTCATCTGTAAAATGGAGAGAGTGCCTGTTTCTACCTTTCCAACTTACCATGAGGATCAATAACTTAACAGGGGATTGAAGGTGTATACATAAATCACTTAGCATATTGCCTCTCGAGGAGCAAGTGCTCGCCCCACAGAGGCTGTTCTCCATCACCCGAGTGCTAGAGTGACAATCACCCTGGATTTGAAGCCAGTGATGGTGTCACCAATTCTCCAAGGGCAAATAATCCCACCCCTACGTCATTCCCATAGGGCTTGGGAGAATAACTTGTGCCACTCCCCTGGTCCAAACCGGATTTTGCTGCTCACATGTCCCGAGCCTGCAGCAGCTTGGCGAGCAGGCTCAGGGCCCCATTGGTTGCCACGAAGGTTGTCATTGCCTCAGTGGACCACGTGCTGTGCCAGCAGTGGAGGATTTAGAGTGCAAGACCTCCCGTGGTCCCTACCTTGACCTCACAGAGGCTGCCTGATTCTCTAGTGCTTTGCCTTGTCATCTGGCCCCAGCATCTGGGCCCCCTGGAGTGGCAGGGGAAGCTGGCATCCTGGATCCCCATGTCACCTGGACCAATTCCTCCCTGGCTGACTGAGAGCAGGTCAAGCACCCTGCCCAGAGTTCCCCCCTGAAGGCTTAAGAGAGCCCTTCCTTACCCAAACCCCACTGGACTGGGTCAGGCCCATTTCCATCTCCCCTGATGCACGGCACATCCTTCATGGCTCTTAGCACAGCAGTGACTCCGTGGTTACTGGACACATGTTCAAATTCTGCCTCTTGTGTCCGAAGAGGAGCCCATCGAGGTCAGGCGACCCAGCCCATCTTGTCACTGCTGGATCCCAGTGCCCAATGCAGAGCCCAGCACACAACAGGACCTCAACGAACATGTGGCCTGCGGGCCCGGACCATTTGCTGACTCCTAGCCAGGCATCATTTGGATGCCAGGAACACAAGCCCCGCATACTGAAATAAGGAACAAGGGGCCTGGGGGTGAAAGGGGTGGTTATTAGCAGAGCCCAGAAAGTGGAGGGACTTGAGGAAGTAGGATCTGGACAGAAAGGCTTGGTACCAGACAGCAAGCCTGCTGCCTGCCTTCTCTCTGGCCTTCTGCTACTTCTTCTCTCTCTCTCTCTCTCTCTCTCTCTCTCCCCATGGCCTGGCCTCGACCCCACACAACCTTACACACCAACAGGGGCCAGCTGCAGACTGCTTCAAATCAAATTCCCACTTCCCAGGAGAGAGACTCTGGTTCGCTCCAGCTGCCGGTGGCTGGGTGTCCCCCAAAGTTGTTGCTGCCGGGACTGCAACTAGAGCAGAGGGGACAGATCTCAAAAGGGGGTGAGCTTAACAGACCCCCCCCAAAAAGATGGTGTTCCCTCCCTCAGCGTCAGTTCCCTCCTTTGCAGAATGAGAATAACCATAGCATCTCCTGGAGTCGTGAATGTCAAGTGCTCTAGCAGACGACAGTTCCTATTGTCACAGAAGCCGCTCCATGTGGCATCACGCTCTGGGCCAAAGACTGTGCTGGGACCTCCCTCTGCATGGTGTGACTGAGTCTCCAGAACAATCTTTTAGTTTTGGGGCCTCGGTCGCTGCCACTTGATAGAGGAGAAAACTAGGCAACAGAGAGGGTAAGTGACTTACCCAAGGCCACAAAGTATTGGGATTCCGAAGTGGGTCTCTCTACCTCCACAGGCAGCATTTTTACACGCTGCTCCCCTTTGCTAAGGGTGTCTTGAGGTGGGAGCTGCCCCTCTGCAGACCAGAGAGCACTTTGCAAACTTCAAGGGTCACCTGGGTCACATCTTGCTGAAGAC
>NC_139032.1:84363524-84481024 GCF_964662115.1 Mustela nivalis | reverse complement strand
TGCACGAGCTGTTTGCTCCTCCTGGAATGCTCTCTCCCAAAATCTCCACAGGGTTCATGCCTCATCTTAAAGGACACCTCCTTAAAGAGGCCATCCCTGACTATCCAAACACTTGCCCATGACCCTCGACACTTTCTGAATTGACCCTATTGAGGGGTTTGTTTACTGACTGTCCCCTCCACCAGGAGAAAAGCTCCGTGAAAGAAGAGATCTGTCCAGTCTAGTTCACTGCATTTATCCCCCCACCCCAAGAACCGTGCCTGGCATGTAGTAGGCACTGTACAAATGAGTGAATGAATGACTACAAACTCTGTATCTAGACATACACACAAATCTTCAGCATCTTTTTAGAGAATGCATTGCACAAAGCCTGGCACCCTGCCGGTGCTTAGTCACTATTTGTTGGAAGAATGAATGATGACTTCGGGGCATTTCCCGTGACTCTGCCAAATGGGTCAAGTACATGCCAAAAACAAGTAAAATGATGCCCCACACACCATGGCCCCCATATGCCAGCAACACTGCCACCCGCATAACCTCCCCTCCTGTGTCCGAACCACAGCAAATTCAGCTCATCAGCGCCCAGTGCCACCCGGACCCCCACAGACCACACACCCCCCAGTCAGCACTGTGGGGGGGCGCTGTAGAGGGAGGGGAGAGCACCCTTCCTAAGGAGCTGGGATCAATGGGAAGAATGAATTAGCCATGGTGAGTGGCTAATCAGGAAATAATCAGGTTATATGCATCACAAAAATATCCGCACATCAGAGAGAGAACGGTGAGGCCGATGGGGCCTTTCTGAACACTGGGCTTCTTCTGCTAAGCCCATGAGCCCTAAGGGCCTAATTCCAGAACGCAGACAGGAAGACAGAAGGGAAGCTGTGGGACCAGGGGGCTCTGGGGTGAGACTGTCACCCCCTTGGCGGCTGCATCTGGGGATAATCATAGGAGTGACTTCCTGGAGCTGCAGGAGCATGCGATGAGACCATGTATGGAAAATCCTCAACGCTCCATGGGGCGCCTGGGTAGCTCAGTGGGTTAAAGCCTCTGCCTTTGGCCCAGGGTCATGATCCCAGGGTCCTGGGATCAAGCCCCACATCGGGCTCTCTGCTCTGTGGAGAGCCTGTTTCCTCCTCTCTCTCTCTCTGCCTGCCTCTCTGCCTACTTGTGATCTCTGTCAAATACACAAATAAAATCTTAAAAAAAAAAATCCTCAACGCTCCATAAATCTTAGCTCTTCGTGTAGTCATTGAAGATATCTTGCTCCAAGGACCTGCTCCTGGGGTCCCCAGTGGCTGTGGTGACCCCTCTCCTCAGCACCCTGCCCCACACCACCTTCTCCGGTGCTGGGTGTGATCCGGATGGGTACTATGATTCCCATTTAACAGATGAGGGATCTGAGGCTCTGTAACTAGCCAAGTCCCACCAGGTGGAGGCCCAAGAATTCTGAGCCATCAGCCAAACAAGAAGAAGAGCCAGGGGAGTGCCCCCAAAATGTCCAGTTCGAACCTTCTCAGAAGGTTGGGCCAGGTGGGGGTGAGACCCGAAGTTCTAGACTTCTAGGATGCCAGCCCACTTGGTGGTTGGTGGGACCAAGGCAGGGTCTGGACATCACCAGGAAAAGTGGTGAAAACAGCCATCTTGTATCAAGACCTTACTATGTGCAGTGTGCGTGGCTAAGACACCGACAAGCCGAATCGTGCTGCATTCTCATTTCAACCCAGAAAGGGATTTGCCATCATCGTACCCTTTTTATGGTTGCGGACACAGAGAAATGGCATCACGTGTCCTATCATACAGTGGCTGCCCAGGAAGCAGCAGATTGGTTTTGAACTCAGGTATGAGGGACCCCAAGGCTTTTGCCTTTGACATTGCGTGATGCTGAGGATGCAGAGGGCACCATCGGGCATGCCTGACTCAAAGCCCAGCCCAGGAAATGACTTTCCATGGGACCTTGGGCGTGCTGGTTCCTGCTCTGAAAGGTCGAGGTGAACTCCGTGAGGCCAACAGGCCTCCCACAGCGGGGCTGCTGAGGACAGAGCGGGCGCGCAGGAAATGTCCTTTGTTACTACCATTCTCTTTTTTCCTTCCTTTACCTCTAATCAGTACAAGCCGGTTCTAGGTTCCAATTCCAGTGGAAGGAGGCCTAGCAGGGAAACTGAGGCAAGCAACAGTCATCACATGTGGCAAAGTCAACCCGGGTGGATTCAGCGGTGGGGTGAGGGCTGGATGCCGCTTCACCCCACTCGTCCCTCTACTACTGGCCCTGCGGGCTGGCCTGGGTGCTGCCTTGGGTGGGGAGGCCCAAATTCCCGCTGCCCTCCCCGACCCTGACCCGACGTCCCTGCTCAGATTCTTCTTCCCGCCACCTCAGTGCCTGGCTCCAGCAGCTGACAGTGGGGACACAGGAGAGTCAGGCCTAGACTGTCGGGACAGCCAGAGGAGAATCGGGGTATCTGCCCGGGCACCGACCATGGCCTCCTGGGGCAAGGTAGGCATAAAGGAGCCTCAAATCCTAGCTGCACAAGATATGTGACCTTGGGTATGTTCCTGCACCTCTTGGTCTCTCATCAACATTTGTACTTTCTCATGGGGGTATCAAGAGCCTTTAGGCAGCTGGAACCAGCTCAACACCAGGCTCGATCCTGTTCCCCAAGGGCAGGGGTTGCCATGATTTGGTTCAGACCCATTGCACAGAGGGGCATTGCACAAGGAGCATGGTGACTTGCCCAAAGCCACCCAGCTCCCGAGCGTCCCAGCTGGCTCAGAGGACTCTGACTGTGAGTCCATAGGTTAGGGACCCATCTGCCTTCTTTCTTCTTGAACCCCCATGTTCAGCCCAGGGCCCGGGGGAGGGAAAGGAAGGGAAGAGCATTGAGATGGGTCAACCAGGATTTCACCAGGGAAATGGGGACCCCTCTAGAGGCAGCAGTGCAAGCAAAGGCAGGGAGATGTGAAAGACGCCGCCGTGTTCAGAAATCAGAGCCCCCAGGTCTCCTGGGTGGGAATGAGTGGCAGGCCACGGAAGGAGCAGGCCAGCGGAGTGCTGGGAAATGCTTAACAACAGGCAACCTTAACTACTGGGATGAGGAGGGAAAGCAGACAGGACTTGCAGCATTTGCCAATTTACATAGTATAAGTTCTCCCGCCAGGACTGATTTCAAGGTACCAACACATTGACCAGCTCACAGAATTCCTGAAAATTTAACACTCAGAGCAAACAGGGGAGCCCAAGGGGAGGTCAGGGCCCTCCTCCTGCTGCTGCCTGGCCAGAGCACACCTCTGCTCACCCGTGGGAGGCTGTTTCCTGGCAACGGTGCCTCTGCAGGTCCCAACTTCCCACCTGAGCAATGGGCTCGTGGTTCCTGGATGGAGACAGCCTACGCAGATGGATCCAAGCCCAAAGTCAGTGACATCTCCATCTCTTCTTCCTCCGGGGCAGAAGGAGTGTGATGGGCTGTCAGGGGAAGGGCAGAGCCTGCCCAGGCCTAATGTCCAGCCCCTGTTCCCCACCCCAGCTGGGGAAACAGGGCCCTGCCAAGCAGGTTGTGGTGGGGTCACCTTGGCGAGAGTTATTGGGGTCTGGACCAAGGCAGGAAGATATTATGCACTGAAGGCCACAGCCGAGGACACTAATCTGAACAGACAAGGAATCAATGGGAATTTCTATTTAGGGAGGAAATCAATAGGAATTTCAAGGTAGGAAAAAGGGGAATTACCTTTAATTGGAGTTCTCGTCCGCTAGGGTCTCGGGTGGGGCCAGGGCTCACTGGGCCTTCGGGGGACACCACAACAGACCCTCGCTCTGCCTAGGCCCTATCTGGTATACCTCTCTCCAGGTAAGACACCCCTCCTCTCAAGAAGCCCTTTGGCCTCAGGTTAGAAGGCCATGCCTGAGTAGGCCCACAGAGGCCTCAACATCCAGCACTTGGAAAACCAATTCCTTATCTCTTAGGTGGAGACAGTGGAGATACTGATCTCACCAGTAAGGAGCCAATTCCAGATATGTGAGGCACAAAGAGGTTAAACAAGTTGCGGAAGGTCACACAGCCAGGAATTAGGTACTGGGATTTGAACCCAGGCCAATAGAGCACCAGAACCTGGGCTCTAACCACTATGTTCTGCTGCCCTCTAAGAGGCGTTCAGCTGGGCTAGATGGGCCCCAGACCATCCATGTGGCATCTGGCAGAAACCGGGTCCCTGGAGCTGATGGGCACAGGGGACCTGCCACAGACAAGTGGGGTAGGTTCAAGCCACACGGGGAGGGGCCTTAAGACTGCCTTCCCCCACTGCCATCCCCACGCAAGCGCACAGGGACACACAGGCATCCCTCAGGGCCATGTCCCCACCAGAAAAGGGATGCTCTCGGAAGGAGGCCCTGGACCACCCCAGATTCCTAAGAAGACCCCACTGGAGGGCAGATCTGGATGCAGACCAGTGTCTGGCAGAGAAGCAGTGTTGGGGAGTCACAGACTCCCAAGAGTGGCCTTGCCCCAAGGACGCTGACAGCAGGTGCAGCTGGGGGCCCGCTAAGAGCCTGACTGGGGGCCGGGCTCACAGCAAGGAAGCTCCTCTGGGCATAGGGACCCCTGTGTGCCCAACCCCGTGCCAGGAGACTTTCTGTGGTGTCTCACTACATCCGCACACAGATCCTGTGGGAAATGAGGGACCGTGCCCCTGGAAGCAGAGTTGGGGGACACAGGAGGCGTGAAGGGCCAGCCTCTCCAAAGTGGGATTCCCTCCTACAGTTCTTCAGGCAATGCCTCGGTCTGATGAGGGCACAAACTTTGTTATAAAAGACTTGGAAGAAGTCAGGGGGCATGGGCGCACAGCTGCAACCACAAGGGCGTACATCTGGGGAGATGCCTCTTTTATGTGTTTGCCCTACCTCAGGCCCATGTGCTTCCCCTCCCCCCACGGCGACCCTCACTTGGCCTCTCTGTTAGCTTTATTTTCCAGGTGAGAAAACTGAGGCAAGGCGGGCAAGGGGACTTGCCCAAGACCATGTGGTAGAAGGAGGCACAGGACTTGAGCCCAGCCTGATGTCCCACAGCACACCTGCCCCTCCTGGGCCAGAGGGGACAGCCAGCCCATGGCCTCCAGGGGTGTTAAGGAAACAGGAGGGGAAAGGCTGTTCAGAGCCTAATCTGGTGGCAGGAGAGGAAGGGGACAGGTGGGGAGGGTTGCTCACCAGGCCTCAGTAGACCAGTTTTGGACTCAGGTCTCTGGCCCTGATGGAGGCCTGGAATTATTAAGGACAGAGCCCCAAGGCAGACACCTAAGGGCTTGGGACATTCCTCCACCCACACTTCCCTTGGTAGTTTCAGCCTGAACCTGAAGGGGGCGCCAAAGACACAGGGGCCGTGAAAGCACTGTGGCGCCATGTCCCTGTTCTGCCTTGCTCACCTACCCGCAATGACCTTGGGCAAGGGGCTTGACTTTTCAAACCTCAGTTTCCTGCTTTGGGAACAAGAGGGATCAACTCCACCACACAGGTTGTCACGCAGATTGGAAGAACCATGGATTGTGACACGCGGTCCCTGAGGCAGTGCGTAAGGGACATTTGCCAAAGGGGCGAGCGCATCCAGGAGCAATGGGATGACTGCCGAGCAGAGCCAAGCAGGTGAAGGACTGGCTGCACCCTGTCCCCACCAGCCAGCCTGGCAGAGGGGTCCCCTACTGCTGAAACCAAGATACACCGTCCCTAGAGGGGTGCCTCCGGTTTTTCAGGGGTACCTCCGCGCGGGCGTGGGGGACATGATCTGACCGTGGACTCTCAGGTCACACAGGGCCCAGAACATGGATCAGGGCAGGGTGCGGATCTGGACCACTGGTCACCCACCCCACTGTTCTTTGTGTCCCTGGCAGGAGGACACTGCTGCCTCGGCTCTTTTTAAACCAATGAAGCACCATAAATAGCACAGAATGGGATTTCTGGGGAACGCAGGAGCCCTGTGGGCCAAGTCAAGGGAGATCGAAGGCCGGGCATCCAAGCCCACCTGTCCCCTCGCTCAGGCACACCAGGCCGGCCCATTTTGGGGAGCAGAGGCCCAAACCCTGAAAGGAATGTAGGCTGAGCCACCCAGCAGGGGTCCCCCTGGGGATGCTGAGCCACCAAGACTCCCCTGGGGCCTTCGCTCTGGGCACTGGGCTCTTTTTCTCTCGCTTCCTCTTGCACCCAGGACAACCTGCAGGTGTGGCTTATGAGCCCCTCTCGGGAGACAGGGACAGAGGCCCCTGAGGCAGGAAGCAGCTTGTCCAAGGCCCCCGTGCGCCCTGCGCTGTTTGAATGCGCCTCGCCGCCTGGACGCAGAGGGCTCGGGGTCTCCTGCAGGCAGTCAGGGAGGGAGTTGGCCTCCTGTCTCCCTCCTCCACACCCTTCGCCCAGACCCACCCGTGTCTCAGGAAGAGATGAGGCCGGGCCCTGTCCCCTCCCAGGTCAGCCGGGCTCAGCTGGAGCTGCAGGTTATTGGAAGCTGCCGGGCCCCATACAGCTCATTAAGGACAGGCGCGGGGTCAGCAGCTTTTACGTGCCCCATAAAGCACTGCTCGTTGCCAATGCAGTGCATGGCTCCTTCTGGCGACCTGTCCCTCCCGGGCCAGCGAGGACGAGTTTCTTCTTTAAGGAACCAATCTCCCAGACTCATAAAATCACTAGAAATGCCATGGGGGCGGGGGGGGGTTTGTGCCCTGAAAGATAATTACAGGGTGACACAGCCGCCCCGGAGGTTGGTCGGAGGGAAACAGATTCCCCTTGACTGCAGCCACGAGCTCATCTGTCCTCACGGGGCTGGGCACTGTGTTAATGAGCCCTTGGAGCCTATTATCCCATTAAGGCCTCAAAGCAGTCCTAGAGGGTGGACAGTATTATTATCCCATTTTACAGATGTAGAAACAGAGGCTGGGAGTGATGAGCCATACTAAGCCAAGGAGTGAAGACAGAGCTGGGATTGGAACCCAGAGCCAAGCTCCCAAGGGCCCTGTGTCGGCCGCAGAACCGCTGTAGTGAGCACTGGTCGCTGGCTTTGGCAAGGCACCCCAGGCCCTGGTGTCCCCCACTCGCATGCATGAATGAGGCCACAAGAGCAACAGCACAAGCTTTTTGCTGGTTCCCAGTCCCGCCCGTATGTTGTAGACTCTCCCCCACCTCCCAAGACTCCCCAGGTCTCTCTGGGGTGTCTCTTATGGCCTCAGAAGCCTGTCCACACAGGCCCGTCCCACTGGCCTCCATGTGGTTGTTCCCATTGGTCATCATCCCAGGACTGGGCAAGTCCCCTCCTGTCCCGTGCTCCTGCGGCTCTGCTCCTTGCAGACTGAACACCCCCTCTGCCACTCTGAAGAAGAGGCTCCCCAGCCTCCAGGACCTCCGCTCTGAGCACAGGTGAAGCCCCACCCCCAGCCAGGGCAGATCTGTGATCTGTGAATCTGTGGTCGGGCAGCTCTGCTCTGGGTTGCCCCCCCCCCCCACTTACTAGCGCTGTGATCCTCCATGAGCCTTACTTGCCTCATCTGTAAAATGGGGGCTGCTGCGAAGAACAGGGGAAAGAACCCAAGTCACATGGTGTGTGGGGCCTGGCACACAGCCTCTCCCGGCAAATGTACTGGGGCTCCCGAGACAGAGTCCTTCGTGCTCCTGCTGCCCCCGACCCCTGTACTAATTGCCTCCCTCCTGGTCAGCCACTTGTGCCCAGAGCCTCTGCAGATAGAGGGGGTCCCGCCCTGCACGCCCCTTGGACACTGCTCTGCAGGAAATTCCTCGGGCCCCACAGCTGCGCCGTATCCCTTCTCCCCCCTCCCCACCACCCACCGTTCCCATCCCCCACCAGACCCCCCAGACTAGGCTGGGTGGGAGGAGGGAGGAGGAGGAGACCATAGCCTGGGGTTATGCCTGAGGACGTAAGGTCTTGAAAACAAGGGTGTTCCAGAGGTAGGAGACAGGCAGGGATGGGGGGGCGTCACCCCACTTCCTCAGGGAGGGAAATTGGAAACATGCGGTGGCTTGTGCTGCCATAGGTGGGGACGGGGACAGAGGGCAGGGAAGGAAGCAGTTCAAAAGCTCAGTTACGATAGGGGGGAGACATACCCTGTCCTCAGCATATGAGTGCACGTGTGTGGGTGCGTGCATACACACAGACACACACACCTGCGCGACACACCTGCACATGGGCGGACAGCCATATGAGGCCACAGACAAGTGGGTGTGTGTTGGTATGGGCACAGGCGGAAACACACAGCCCCTCACAGGCATTGACCCAAACACAGGCAAATATGGGCACACAGGGAGGCGTGCACAGGTTATTAAGCCCGCAGATGCCTGAACTAGTGTGTATGAGTGTGCGGTAAACCCCAGCCAGGCCTGCACTGCCCTGCATGACCCCCGAGTTACCCAGATGCTGCTGCTCTGCCCCACCCCATCCCTGCACGAGCCCCTTAGTGTGGGGCTCTTTTGAGCCTTTGCAGGCCCCCCAGGGGCTGTGTGTGGCAGGGTGGGGGGACAGACCGCCGAAGCCCAGCACCCCCTCAGCGCCACGCCCACCAAGGGCCTCCAGAACCTAGAGCGCCACGTGACCAGCCAAGCAGCCAACCTCACGCCCTCTCTGGTCACCTTCTGGGCATCCCAGAGGGCACCAGGGTGATTTCCTGGGAAGATGGGAGGAGGAGGGGTGATGGGGAAAGAGGGTCACGAGAAGGAGAAGGAAAAAGGAGGGAGGAGAAGGGGAGGACAGAGGCAGGAGGAGGTCCACCAGGGAGGGGTAGGTTGCCATCTTTAGGGACACGGCATTCCCACCAGCCCTGAGGTGATCTGTAATTCGCTAATCCATGGGGACTACTATTCATTGTCTGACTGTCACCTACCTCTGTTTGGAACTTAGATGGGAGTAGCACATAGTAGATGCTTAACAAATGTTTGTTTTTATGCATGAATGTCTAGTTCTGAACACTGTCCCCCCTCCCTTCCATTGACCACCGCTGGTTGCTGACCAAGCTCCTTCCACATTTCAGCAAATAGCTCTTACCCATGCTTTGACCTCCAGTAGCAGGAGCCACATGGAGCTGCCTTTCTAGAGGATAAGAGATACTCTACCTTGAAGAGATGAGTCATTGGTGGGGTGGGGGGTGTGCAGGGTATACTGTTCCCCCAGGTGGTCTGTTCCCAGGGCACTCCCAAGGAACCTACTCTCCTGGGCAATAGACCCTCTCTTAGGGTACAATCGTCACCCAGGAGCTAACCTACTAACCAACTGCCTCTCTGCCTACTTGTGATCGCTCGCTCTCTCTCTCTCTCTCTCTGCCAAATAAATAAATAAATAAAATCTTTTTAAAAAAGAGTGTCTTCTCTCCTCGCTTTTACTAACATTGTACTGGACATTCAAGCCAGGGCAACTAGGTAAGAAAAAGAAACAAAAAGCATCCATATTGGAAAATAAGAAGTAAAATTATCTCTATTTGAGAGTTACATGACTTGTATATAGAAAATCTTATGGAATCAACAACAGAGCTACTGAAGCTAATAAGAGAATTCAGCAAGATCGCAAGTTATATGTTCAATATACAAAAAGCAACTGTATTTCTATATGGTAGTGCTGAACAAACCAAAAATGAAATTAAGAAGCAATTCCATTTATAGTGGCATCAAAAAGAACAATACTTAGGAATAAATTTTACCAAGGAAGTGTAAGACTTATCTTCTAAAAACTATAAAATATTATCTGAAGAACTTAAAGATCCAAATAAATGGAAAGACATCCTCTGTTTATGGATTAGAAGACAAGTTTGTTAAAGTGACAATAATCCCCAAATGGATCTACATATTCAATGTAACCCTTAGCAAAATCCCAGCTGCTGTTCTTGTAGAAATGGACAAGTTGATCCTGAAATGCATATGGAAATGCAAAGGAGCAAGAACAAATCCAATCTTTTTTTTTTTTTAAGATTTTATTTATTTATTTGACAGAGATCACAAGTAGACAGAGAGGCAGGCAGAGAGAGATGAGGAAGGAGGCTCCCCACTGAGCAGAGAGCCTGATGCGGGGCTCGATCCCAGGACCCTGAAATCATGACCTGAGACGAAGGCAGAGCCACTCAGGCGACCCATGAAAAAATCCAGTCCTGAAAATGAATGAAGTTGGAGGGCTCACTCTTCTGATTTCAACACTTTTTACAAACGTACAGAAGTCAGCACTACATGGTGCTGTCACGAGGACAGTTGTGCAGATCAGTGGGGTGGAAATGATAGTCAAGAATTGGACACATAACTGATATTGGACAGTGGTACCAACTCAATGGAGGAAGAGTATTCTTTTCGACACATGGTGCTGAGGTAAGTGGATATCCACATGCAAAAGGAAGGATGAAGTTGGATCCCTACCTCACACTATACATAAAACGAATTCAAGATGAATCTACGTATGAGATCTACAACTGTAAAACTCTTAGAGGAAAAACAGGTGTAAATGTTGGATTAGGCAACAATTTCACAGGTGATTCCTTAGACACCTAAAGGAAACATTTGCCTTCCCCCCACTCTGTCCAGGCTAATTCCTGCCTGTATCTCACCCCAAGCCCCAGTGTGCCCATTCCAGCTGTCTCCATTCCAGCACATTTCCCTGACCCTGACCTTCTTCCCTCTGACCTAGCCCTCAATTCCCAGGGGTCCACCTTCTCATCATAAACCCTAAGCTCTCTCTGCCTGATCCCCAAACCCTTTCCCCAGGGTCTCCTGAGCCACTCTCCTACTGAGCTGGACTGGAGCCTGCATGTCAGTCCCAAGACTTCTTTTTTTTTTTTTCTCAGCCCCAAGACTTACCAGCATGGGACCCCATGCAAATCATGACATCTCCCTAAGCCTTGGTTTCCTCCTCTATGAAATGGGGACCACTGAGTCACACTGAAAGAAAATTCAACTCAAATGAGCTTAAACTAAAATGAGATTTTATTGGAAGAATCAAAGATATCCTAGGCCTGAAGGAAGAGTAGAAAACCCAAGCCATAGAAGAGGAGGGATGGGGCTGGAACCAAAGATGAGGAAACTAGTAGAACTTTTTCTTCATCTCTCCCAAAACTTGAGATTCACTCTCCCCTTTAGCTGAGGCTTTTGTGCAGAGTAGAAAATATGGCTGACAGCGGCCTTGTAGATCTACATTTAAATCTTTACCTTTCGACTTCATTAATATTAGGAACTCCCAGTCATCAAAAGCCATCATGAAGACAGTAAAAAAGCAGGCCTCAGAATATGTAAAGATCCACTAGCCAAGCAATAAGAAAAAGGAGACAACCCAATTTTTTAAAAAAGACTTGAGCATGCCCTCCACAGAGAAGATTATCCAGATGATGAGTAAGCCTGGGAAAGTTGCTCAAGGTCACAAACATCATTAGTCAGGGGGAAAATGCAAAGTGATACTCTGTCCCACCCAAATGACCAAGCTTACAGGAACATCCAACACCAAGGGGTAGAATGTGGGGAAACCAGAACTGTGTGAGGTTGCTTAGAGGAATAGAAGTTGGTGTGGCCAGCTTGGCAGGCTCTACTAAAGCTAGACAGACAGAGAGACGAAAGAAATTCCACTTCTGGCATGTACCCAAGAGAAATGAGTATTTATCCCCACCCAACACAGGCCCAAGAGTTCGTGTGAACAGCCAAGTTCATCAGAGCCGCCAAGGCTGGAGACCACACAAGTGGCAGCAAGACCACAAGCGGCAAGAGGATGGGTAAGGAAATCCCAGCAAGGTCGGGCCACGGGGTCCTGGGCAGCTACAAAGAGGACCATACTACCACGGCGTTCAGTAAGGCAGGCACTGTAATAAGCACAGGATTGAATGAAAAGCCAAACACAGAACACGTGCTATTCGATTCCTACACCATGCCTCAAAGAGGCAAAACTAGTCAACGGTGGTCGAGATCACAGATGTTTATTTGGGGAGGTGTCGGTGGGGAGGAGGCAGGAGGGAGCCTGTGGGGGTGCTCATTGCTGGTGACCTTACCTGGATATGAATAGGCATAAATGTTCATCTGGCTGCCTACTTCAGATCTGTGTCCCTTACTAAATAGAAGTTCAGTTAGATAAGAAAGAACAACAGATTTCCTCCAGCTGCCCAAAGGTCTCTGGCTGGACTCTCTCAGGCCCAAGTTCAAAAATCCCACCTAATGGTGCTGGGGGTCAGGACCAAGGAACAAGGTGGAGGCCCCGTAGGATGGAGTTGGGGGAGGGAGGAGGAGCTGGGTATTTGGGGGTGCAGCTCCCTGAACAAGAAGGAGACGGGAAGAAAGGCAAAGCAAAACACAGCAGTTCTCTCCTTCGTCCCCAGACGCTTCCTTTCCCCATCTGTAAAGTGGAAGCCCTGGTCTTTGCTGCCGCCAACGTTGAAAGGAGGAGTCAAGAGGTTACTGGCCTCGGGTGCCCGGGTTCCAGCCACGGCTTGACACAAGGTCCAGCCGCGGCTTGACACGAGGTCCCCTTCCCTTCAGGCCTCTCCCCTACCCACTCCTCCCAGGCTACCCCTTCCCCTCCGTTCCCCCCCTCAGCTCCCCTACTTTGCCCCATGTGATCCCCAAAGTGAGGACCCATCACCGTATAATTTCAAATTACTTGTAGCTTTAGTTAATTAAATGTAAAATCATCGGAATAAAATTATACCTTCATTAGGAATTAACTCCCATTTCAGGCCTGGAATAATGACTGCGCTCTCTCTCTCCCCCCTTCTTCCAAACCACATACAAAATGGTCAGTTAAACTGAATGGGAAAAAAGTTTAACGACTGCACGGCAATCAAGCTTATTATTATTTAAGCACAAGCTATTACCATGTGCAATGAGGTATCAGCCAATAAATTATCTTTGAAAGAGTCAGTCCTTGTCTGAGTGCAGACAGGCTGCGGCAGGGAGAGGCGGTGCGGGCACTTCCCTGACCAGGTGAGCTGCCCCAAGCCGGAGCAGGGACAGTGGGTCCTCAGGACCTCAGGGCAGGACCTCGGGATTGCTCTGACCGGAGGACAGGTGTCCTGCCTGACTCCCCAGCCCATGGTGAGGGGCGGACGCTCTGGCACAGCACAGAGACTGGGGCCCCAAAGAGGTTCCTGAAAACAGGCAAGATGCTAGAAGAAGGAGAAAGAGGGGTGTAGGGCAGGCAGGGGGCTGGGATGAGGCAGATGGAAACAGAGACAGGAAGAGGAAGAGGAGGGAAAAGCTTCTAGTGACGGGGAGGAGTTTGAGACTGAGACTAGGAGAGAAGGGGACGCTCAGAGCAAACACAGTGGAAATGAGCAGAGGGACCAAGAACCAAGGCCGCATGTTGGGGGTTTGGAGGCCCTGACCCACGGGAGTCGGAGGGAGGGATTTCCCAGAACAGGGGCTTTCGGTGCTGAAATCCGCAGCGTCCAGGCAAACCAGGACAAGTTGGTTACCCTGTGCCCAGGTCCTCGAGGCAATCGGTGCCGCAGGCCCCACTGTACAGGTGAGAAGACTGGGTCTTGGCGGGGCAAAGCCACTCATCCAGAACCACAGGGACAGAGAAGAGAGGAAAAGAATCAAAGGCACAAAGCCCAGTCAAGTGTCCCCCGCTTTCAGCTCACCCCCACCTTCCCCCATCTCCGCCTCATCCCAGCCCTTCTCTGGCCGCCATCCCTCATTTTTCCTTTCTCTGCCCTTTTCTTAAGCTAAGGGCCACTTTTTGTCCCCACCCTCTGTCCTAAACCAGAGATCAGCCCTTTACTGTGGGCTGGCCGGAGGGTCAGATGAGACACGCATACCCAGGTCTCCATGGCAGGTAGATGGGGCACTTGCGGACAGGAAGCTCTTAGGGTCCTTAGACCCCGAACGTCCCCCCATCACCCTGTCCCCGACAGCAGGCAGCAGCCAGAACCTTGCTCCCAGGGACTAGGGGCCCGGCAGACCCTGAGTCAGAGCCCACCTTCCAACATTGACTCACCCATTGACCTTGGACAGCTCCTTAACCTTGATATACTCCTGTCTCCTCACCTGTACATGGATGGTACCCCCCGCACACCCCCGGCGTGGGGATGTTGTAAAGGTTTGATGAGACGCGGTGTGTGAGCGCCCTGTGCAGAGCCCTCTTGGGTACAGGCTCCTCTCGCCCAACCCTCTCTGAGCCTCTCAGCCCAGACAGAGCGAGAGGGTGAGCCAGCAGGAGGACTCCATGGGAGCCGGGTGACCAGGGACCACAAAGAAGGAATGACAGCCTGACTGTAAGGTCCCTTTGCCCCCCTAGAACAAAGACCCTCATTATGCACTTACAGGAAATCCAAAAAGTACTCTCTCTTCACAGGTGCCACCGCATGATAAGTTTTTGTGAGATGAAAGGGTGAACGCACGGGGCAGTTAATTATCCAGAAGGTCGGTGTTTTGCCTACGGCCACCAAGAAGAGGCGCTGCCTCAGCCGGAGGGCAAAGGCAGCCAGGCTGCTGTCAACTCTCCCTCCGGCTCCCCTGCAGACCGACTCTGTGAAAGTCACCTCCGCGTCTCTCACAGGTCAGGCCAAGATTTAGAGATCGGGGGCCGCGCGTGTGCCTAGATCTGCTGTCCGCCCGTGAGTGATGGGAGACACGTTCCCAGGACGTGTTTACTGTCACCCGGCGCCCCCGGCCCGCGCTCCCTGCCGCACCGTCCCCTGATAATTCACGGCCCGGCTCCCGTTGGCAAATGACTGATACGGCCTTCACGGCGGGGCCTGCTGGTCACTTGTCTCAAGGAGACTAGGAAGGGAACTCAGGCACAATATAAATGGAGCCCGTGGCAGCCTCAAACACCTTGGAAAATTCCCCAGCCCGGACGCCGCACCGTTTTTAAGTAATAAAACCACAGAGAGATTACATGACCGCCTGACAGCCTGCGACGGATGGCCGCCCGCATGAACTTTTTACCTTCGGGATGAGGACCAAGAGCAGAGGAAGGAAAAAAGAGGAAATAACCTCCAGGCTCCTTCCTTACTCAGTCTCCAAAGCCACTGCCGAGACAGGGGCCGGAGCTGCGCTGGTTCTGCCCCCAGCTCAGGTACGACTGGGGGGCCTTGGGCTCAGTTTCCCCATCTGGACAATGGGGATACTTGTGGCCGGTATGTTACGTTTCCCAAAACCAGAAGCGACCCTAAAATAAACCTTTCCGGGGCTAGAGGTATAAATCCTTGCTTTCATTCATTCATGCATTTATTCTTCGATTCAGCAGAATTTTCTCCCTGCCTCTTTAGCAGCAGGCGTGGGGACAGGGGGCGGTGACAATGTGAGACAACCTGTAGGAAAACAACAGAATGACCTCCGCGAAGGCCTCATTAGCCGTGCTACCGTGGGCGGCGATGTCAGTGCAGGCCTCACGGCCTCAGTCTCTCCATCTGGACAATGGGGGTCCTGATGGTGCCTCCTTCAAAGGACAGGAGAGTCCTGCGAGCGACACCCTCCACCCCACGTGTGGCATGCAGTCCACCGGGCACAGCCATCAGTCCCCAAGTCCTTCGGTTCTTCCGTCTCAAAGGCTGAAGGGTCCTGATGCAGATCAGGGAGCCCACCCTAAAGACCCAGAGCTCCCCAGTGGGGTAAGAAACCACGAATCTGCCTGGACTGGAGGGCATAGGCTCAGACTTCAGGGTCCGGCAAGATGTTCGCTGCTTCCCAGGACGGCACATCCTCAGGCTGGGACACTATGCTCTCAGTAAATGGATTTGGATTCTTGCTCTGTGTAGGATTGGGGTGACCATTTAAGGAACAAGGGCTGTGTACCCCCACATAGCCCTGGTGTTCCAGACCCATCTTCCTTCGTTGGGTCCTTGTTTACCTCCGACGACAGGCATCCGTTGGCATGTCTGGACTAGTACAGTAGTCAGACTACTCATCAGGGCAAGGAATACAATTTATTGGTAGCCCAAAGGGCTGATGATGCTCTTACCCACGGAGACTTTATCGTCTTGCCCTTAGACACTCCATGTGTGCGGGAGGGAGGGGGCCTGAGTGGCGGGAAACCTCAGAGCCAGAGCTAGTGGCGAGATGCCCTCTGGGTGGGTGGCTCTCAGCCCTGGGATCTGGACAGCCCCCATGGCCCCTCCAGAGCCACTCTTCCCTCTCTGGCTTGTCCCATGGGCCTTTGTGGAAGGCAGCGCTCCCGATCTCTAGCCCTCGGGCTGGCCATTGAGTTCAGCCAACGGAAGCGGTGGCAGGAGGTAGGACAGGCTTAGGAGGAGAGGGGTGGCTCTGACGATGGCTCTTGTCTCTGATCTCAGCTCGGGGAGGCGAGTGGCTGTCACTGGCGTCAACCCTGCATGCTTCACCGTCCTCCTTGGCTCCCGTTGGCCCTGCCCCCACGTTTCTAAGAACAGCAATGTTCCTAGAAAGTACTTTGACTTCCCATTTTCGGCGTGCTGTGCATTTCCTGCCGGGGCACTGGCCGATGCACCTGGGGAGGTGGGGGAGCTGAGAACAGAGGGAAGTTGTGGACCCAGGCCCCAGCCTCCCCTGCTGTCACCCTCGAGCCCGCAGTCCTTCGAGGACCTGGAGAGGAGCACGGGGTGGTTGGGAAGGGGGTGCGGTTCGGCAAGAGGGAACTGGATCCGGGTCTTGGACTGCAAGGAAGACACACATGCAAGCCAAAGTGAGAAAAACACAGGACAAAGGTGACTGTCCTTGAACCTGAGCACAGGATGCGCAGCCAGGCCTCCAGAGGGATTGGAACCAGGGCTGAAGTGTGGGAGCCATGTCCCCTCTCTCCCAGCCCCCACCCCACACGCCATCCTGTCTTCACTCCACCAGCCTCTCTCCTCCCTTGCCTGCGTGCGCCGAGCAGCCCCTTAACTCGGGCAGCCTCAGACACTGCCCCCAGGTGCTCCAAAGCCCAGCTCCAACCCCCCTGGAGAAAGACACTCAGTGGCCCACCCCGTGTCACAGGCCTGCCCTCTGGTCCCATCTGCCGTGGCTAGGAGCCTGCTCGATAAGACTGGTGGTGACATCTCCGTCCTCCGCGTGGCCACCCACGCCTGCCCCGAGGGGCTCACGGAGAAACGCAGGAGAAGCCCCTGCCTAGTAGCCGCAGCCGCCCTCCCTCTCCCAGAAGCCCCCGACCCCGGAGGGAGAGCAGCGGGGAGTGAGAAGAGCGAACTTCACCCTGGGCAGCCTGGCCCGGCCAGCACCCAGGGGAGGCAGGCAGAGGCAGACAAACTGAATGCAAAAAGAGGGTTTAAAATACACAGGAGTGAGCCAGACATGAGGACAAGCCGATCTTCATAAGCCGACGTGGAAAGTTACAGAACTGAACTGCAACGTCATTGATAGACTCGCCCCCCACAGGCAGGGGGAGGCGGTTTAGAGAGAGCAAAGTGGTAGCAGTTATTGGAAAAATAAAACTGTTTCATGTTTATACCCCTAATGAGTGGAGAAGCCTCTAAACTGGTTATACTTGATTTTTTTTTTCTTTATGCTTTTCTGTATTTTCTAATTTTCCTGCAATGAACATGTATTACTTGGGTAATAGAAAAATAATAAAAGCTTAGAAGAGAGTCAGGTGGGGAGAGTCCGAGGGTCCCTGAGGACCACAGGGCTGGGCTGTGAGCTCCTGGCGTGGGCTGCGGCAGCCCAGGAAGGGAGCAGGGTGCTGCGGGCAGAGAGGACCATCTGACGGCGGCCCCCAGGGGAGGCGGGGCAGGAGGAACGCATGCTCCCTGGTACTGGGAACAGGGTAGGGTGGTGGGAAAGCAGGTTGGGGGAGTCCTGGGTCCCTGCCAATAGCAGACAGCTAAGAGCGGGTCTCTGCGCTCAGGTTGGGGTCCCAGGCCCAGACCGGCTCTGAGTCGGGAGCCTGGTTCAAATCCTGACTCCACGCCCACCAGCTGGGGAAGCCAGGTGTCCCCTCATATGGCAGAGCACATATCAGGCAAGAAGGTGTCTGGCCCCAAGGAGTTAACCTGCACCTTTCCCAGGGCCCGCTCCTGGTCTGGAGAGAATAAGGTTGTGGGGAGGGACACCAGGGGCACCGGGAACCTCAGCCTGGGGTCGGGACAGGCTGGTCCTGATGAACTACTCTGGTTCAGGTGCTGAAGTAACAAGAGAGGGGTCGCTGAGACCCCAGACCCGGGCTTAGCTCCGAATCCTAGCTCCAATGAGGCTGTGTGACCCCGGGGAAGTGATTGCCCCTGACTGGGCCTCATTCTCCTCCTCCTCATCTGTAAATTGGAGACCATAAACATCCAGAGCACCTGTGGCAAATGGCATTAAGGGCCTCAACCTTTCACCTCTCCTTAGAGCTGGACTCTGGCCCCTGACTTTGCAGCATCTCCCACGCAAGAGACGGGATAGGGTCCCCTTTTGGGTTGGCCCCGTGGCTTGCTTTGGCAACTGGAAGAGGAAGCAGCAGGCGAGCCATTGTGGGGACACCCCCAATGTGCTCTCTGCACCTCTGCAGTCCACGAAAAGATCGTGCCCGGGCTGGGAGCTGGTCCCAGGAAGAGGATGGAGCCCGCGGAGCAGAGCTGGGGGGCCCCAGCGGGGCCCCAAACAAGAGCAGCTACTCCCAGGGACGCCTCAGATCCATGAGAACAGGTGACAGCCGTTTTTTTGATTTTTTTAAAGATTTTATTTATTTGTTAGAGAGAGAGGGAGAGCAAGCAATCACAGGCAGACAGAATGGCAGGCAGAGGGAGAAGCAGGCTCCCTGCCGAGCAAGGAGCCCAATGTGGGACTCGATCCCAGGATGCTGGGATCATGACCTGAGCTGAAGGCAGCTGCTTAACCAGCTGGGCCACCCAGGCATCCCGGTGACAGCCGTTTTAAGCAACTGAGTCGTGGGGATGTTTCTTACTCGATACATTTCCTCCTATGGGCAATAGGATTCAGGGAGACAACATCCACAAAGGGCTGGTGCATAGTAATTGCTCACTAAACATTCAGCGGCTCTTACTAATACTGTTATCATCATTAGCATTCCCATCCGTCGGAGGGGAGAGCCCGGGGCCAGAGGTCAGGAGACGAGAGCGCCTCAGAAACCCCACATTCATCAAGCCCGCCTGGAGACGGCTCCAAGCGACAAGTTCCCTCATCTACGTGGCTGCTTTTATTGCGCTTTTGAAATCCATTCCAATTAGAGGGTGAGACGGTGGCTTCTGCACCCCAGACAGGGGTGAGACAAGCAGGGCTCAGGCCCCGCGGGCAGAGGCTTAAGCATTTTATAATAATCATATTTCTTATGAGGCTTTAGTTTCACTTCCTTCAAATTAAGTCTCAGCAATAAAGCAATCGATTGCCTCTCACTGGGAAACAGGACTGAATTCCACCTGACACCAGCAGAGCTCACAGCCCCTCTCCGCAGGGCCCACCCTTTCTCCAAGCCTGGATAGTGACACTTCGGGGGGCCTGCGTGGCAGGAGGGAGGGCCATCCCGGAGCAGCCTCCAGGCCAACTTCAAGCATATCCAGACAGGCCTGCTGGGTACCAAGTTCAAAGAGAGGCAGGATGCCGTGGGAGAAGGGGCCCGAGTCCACACTCCCCGCTTCCTGCTGGCTGCCCCATCAGGGAGGGCCCTATATGGCTTTAAGAACCTGAAAAACCGAGATATCACAGTCCTGGCTTTGGTATCAAAACCTGCTGCAGGGTTTCAGCAGGGGAGATAGGAAAGCTGCGGGAGTAAAGGAAGGACTCCTTGTCCCACTCACCACATCTCCGGAGAAAGAGAGGGGCTGGTTGGTTTCCACACTCTGCTTCCTCAACCCATCCTCTGCCAGAAATTCTCTAGGCAGAGTGGAGAAAAGTGGCTGAAGACCCCTGCAAGATGAGTGTGGGGGTCCCTGAACAGAGAAGCCCCATTCTTCCCAGGTCCCACCCGGGATGTCAACTCCCAGCAGCTTCTCCTGCGAATAGGAGACCAGAGGGGGTCGTGAGGGCATCAGGGCAGGGGGGGGCGGTGAGGTTGGCCCAGGAGGAGCCCAGATTGGAGGGAGGGCCTGGATTCCTGCGAGGCTCTTGCCTCAAGCACAAAATTCAAGGGGGCGCCAAAAACTCAATGGGAAAAAAAAACAAAAACAGAAACAGTATTTTTTTAAAAAATCAGAATGGATAAAAAGAAAAACCTGACGAACAGAATATCAAAATTGAAGTAAAGACTGGCTGTGATTTGTTTAAGGCCCTGCATTGCCGTGCACCTGGAGAGGTTGTTTCTAATCAGCCCGAGTCCCTGTAGCATGTGCCTAGGGTTTAACGATGCTGGGGGAAAGGGGTTGGGTGATGCGGATTTTGTGTATAGTTATGTTCTTGATCGTGGAGGCTTTTGTTTTGTTTGTTTTGTTTTGAACTAGGCGCCTCGCCCAGCATGGAGCCCAATGCGGGGCTTGAAATCAGGACCCCAAGGTCAAGACCTGAGCTGAGATCCAGAGGCAGACATTTAACCGACAGAGCCATGCAGGAACCCCTTGATTATGGAGTTTTTAATGAATCTTTCTCACTTGGTTCAAAATAATGAGGGGGAGTGGTATTTTGATCGATGTATAATGGGGTACAGGTTTCCGCCTTCACCTCAGGCTCCTCCCAAGGTGACTCGGTGGGTGGTGGGGGGTGTTGGAGGGACCAGTAGCAGGGAGAAGAGAAGAGACAGAGACACAAGGAGGATCCAGGGGCAGCCAGCGTCTGGACAGGGAGGAGGCTGGCTGGGCTCTAAGGCTTTGGTGTAAGCCCTGGAGCCTAGCGCCCCACTCCAAGAAGAGGGTGGGGACAAGGAAAGCATTGCTGTTCAAACGGAAGTGACTGAGGAAATCCTTGAATCTGGCCAAGTCTGCCTGGGTTATTTTTGCATCTGACAGTCCAAAAGGAAAGTATTAGGGAGAGGGAAGAAGCCAGAGCTGCTGACATTCAGCAATCTCTGCCCCCCCCCCCAGGCCCAGACCATGTGCACGCCATCTCCATTTCCCAAGGGAAAGCCTGAGGCCCAGAGAGGTTAAGACACCTGCTTAAGGTCACACAGCCCGGGACAGGGGAAGCCAGGGTTCCATGCCAAGATCCCCCTCTCAACCTCTTCACACAGTGATGTCATGTGACCTCACTATTCCTCTGAGTTTGTTACCTATAAAATGAATCCCTACTTCATGGTCCCTGGGCAGGGGACCCTGCAGATGATTTTAGTAATAGTATGCTACAGGTTGGGACCACAGGGAGAGGGACGGGGTAGGGGGGACACACTTGGGCAGCAAAGCCCCTCATCCCACAACCCTGTCATTCACGAGTACTTCATTCCTTCCACCAACAGCTCGGGAGCCCCTGCTGTGTGCCCGGCACCCCACTGCGTCCCAGCTTAGAGCAAGGTGTTAGGGAGATGCCGGCACCTCCTTCATGAGCTCAGGGGCTTGTTAGGGTTGGAGGAATGGAGCAGATCTAGGCACAATCATGTCATTACAAAGGGCTAAACACAACGGACAAGGTGTTGGGAGAGCACATTGGGGGGCCCCAGGCAGAGGACGAGGGGGCAGGAGCTGAGGTGCTCAGGGCCCGGGGTGTCCGAGGATGGCGAGCGGCTGAACCAGCTCAGGGCGGCGCGGCTTCTGTGGCCCCCACCCAAGAAAGACCACCCGACTCCAGGCCCCAGGCAGGGCCTCTCCTCCCTGCTGGAACGGAACCAACCTCCCGGCCACAGCAGAGGGGCTCTCCAAGCCAAGGATGTGAGTGCGTTAATTAATGAATTAGCCGTTTAATTAACATAATTAGGCCTCATTATTTTCCTTGCATCTATCGTCAATTTTCGGGCAATTAAAGTGAACGCTGGTGGAGAACGGAGGATCTGGGCTGTCACTGCCGGCCTGGGACGAAGCACAGGCCTCGCTTGACCCGCAGGGCTCCAGCCCAGCTTGGAGGGCGGGGACAAGGGAAAGGGAGACCCAGGTGCACACAATGCACACCCCAAGAGGGAATGCCCCCGCGTCTAAGTCTGCACATAGCTCCTGCTTCATGTATGGAGCTCGTCCTGTGAGCCCGGCTCCAGGCCAGGACACCGCTGGGACCGGGACTGGTGAGGAAATGGTGAGAAGCCGTCGGGGAGGGCCAGGGTCAGCCCCCAAGTCGGCCTTTGGTGTAGACTCTCTTTCTCCAGCTGTGTGACTTAAGGCAAGTTCCTTAGCCTCTCTGAGACATTTCCTTACCTGTGATATCATCATAAAGATAACATGCAGCCCCTGGCACACAGCTGGCCCTCCATCAGGTTGTCTGGTCTCCTTCCCTCTCTCAGACCCAGCAGACTGCAGACCCACGGCTCATTCTTTCCACACTGGTTCACTCCCTGACCACCTGCAGTGGTGAGCCTCTCCCCCACTGCTTGATCTCTCCGTCTAGAGTGCATCTCCCTACCTTTCCACCTGCAGGAGCTACCATTAATGCCATTTTGCAGTTGAGGAATCTAAGGTTGAGGAAACTAAGTCACATGGCCCAGGGCACAGCCGGTGAGTGACAGAACAGGACTCAGCCCCAGCTCAGTCTGCCTCCCCAGTGGGGCAGGATTTACTACACCCAGCCCTGTTCTAGATCAAGACTGGCAATGCCTTGGGCTCTGGGGGCATATATTCCTCTGACAGAGACACATAAATAACCCAAAACAAATATAAAATAAGTCAAAATGTACCCAGGGCTTTGAAGACAAAGCAAATAATCATAATGGTGAGAAAAGTAGATAAAAGGTAGAGAAGCTTTCAAGGCCAGTGCTCAGGGAAGACCCTAAAGAGATAATTCTGAGGGAGGAGGCAGGGATTGGCTGGTGCAAAGGTCCTGAGGCAGCCCTCAGCCTGCCCGATGGAGGAGACAGGGTGGAGAGATAGGCAAACTCCTTCCTGACAGGATACTAGGATGTGGCAGGGATCTGGATAGTGTTGAGATTAGAAACTTTGTGCTGAGAAATTCCATGACCTCATGAAAATGTATAAAGAGCCTTAGTTGACAGGTGGACACCAGACGGTAAGGAGGTGAGGATGGAAACAGGGCCTGGCTACAAGACTATTGCACTGGTCCAAGTAGGGGACGGGATGGTGGTTGAGGTCGGGAGATGAGCATGGATTCTGGACGTAATGTGATGGCAACACCAGCAGGACTTGCTGGCCTGGAGGCTGAGCCCCAGGGTCCAAGATGACTCGAGGTTGTCAGGTACCCCAGAAAGGATGGAGATGCCACTGCCTGAGATTTGAAGGTGGCAGAGGTGGGTAGAATGAGAGACACCAGGAGAGCCAACGGAGCTGTCACCTCGGTGATGGCGTCAGAAGTTGAAGTCGAGGGAATGATTTTGGGGGTGGGTTAGCCTGGAGCCGGCGCAATGATCACTGGAAGCCAGGGAGGAGAAGGGTGCCTTTGGATGTGGCCCTGGGGTTCACCAACGCAGAATGAGCCGCCAAGAATCCCGGGAAAAGGCAGTGAGCAAGACAAAGGGAAACCAGGAGAGGGTGTCCTGGAGGCCAGGGAGCTTCGAGGAGGAAGGAGTGGCTGAGCGTCAAATGCCAGTGACCTTGGGGCTGGCCGTGTGAGCCCCGGTTTCAGGGGAGGCTGGTCAGCCCGTGTGGAGAGGGTGTGGGCAGCAGCGAGTGAGGACAACTCCCCCCGGGGCCCTCTGCCTCAAGGACATGGGGAGGCTGTGTTTGCTGGAGGGAATAGGGCCCCAGGGAGGGTTGTGTTTATAAGACCAGACCCAAGGTGTCACAAGCCTTTCAGGGCTGATGGAAACAATCAAACCCCAAGAAAATAAGACCTATGATGTGGATAATACAAATCATTCCATTTTTCTAATTTATATGTTCACAACATCTCCTTGTATAACACACACACACACCCCTGCATTTTACCCAATAATAATTCCAACTTTGTGCTTTAGCAAACTAGGAACACTTGCCACCCTGAACCCCGAGGGCACCCGCTTGTTCTGACGTGGTTCCTCAAAGTCATTTTACCAGGGCAAAGAGCAAAACAGAGATCCAAACCCTTGCAAGCTCACGATCCTGCTTTGTATTGGCCCTTGTAATGTTCTATAGCACAAGTGTTAATACCTTTCATGCACGGGCCAACTTAAGGTAAGAAACATACGATCGGACATTTGAGGCACAGATGAAAATCCCAGGCTGTAGAAATGGTCCATCGGCCCCCACACCCCCATCTCGGGTCAGACATCAGGCATCAGCCATGAGGGCAAAGAAGCAGCGCTAAGGACAGGAGCAGAGTGCTGGAAACGGCATCAGAGCCCGCGTACAACAGGCCGGCAAAACCCGGGAATTCGTGACTTGGTATGTGTTCAGTCAGCCGATCCCGCTTCTCTTACCATGTCCAACTGTGACACACGACACTTTCATTGTTTTCTAGGGGGTGTCCTTGTGCTTTAAGTACACTTGGTTTTGCTTTGTTTTGGAGGGACTCGTCCAGGATTTCGGTATACTTCTGATTGGGGCATAACACATAGGCAGAAAAATGCACACATCTTAAGCGTTCGGTCCAGAGATTTCTAATAGGGTCCACAGAGCCATGAAACCAGTACTCAGATCAACACCGATCGAGAAGCACATCGCCAGCCCCTCAAGGGGTCGTGAACACCAAAAGTGGCCACCAATGGACTCTAGCATCCACCACGGAACTTTCCATATTTGGGGTCATGCCGGGGGCACGCCTTGGCATCCGTCCACTTCTCTTGCTTGTGAGACGCACTCCTGTCGCTCTGTGTATAGGTCTCTTGGGCTCATTGTCATGCAGGGTCCCAAGGGAACACCACATTTTCTTCTCCACCTTCCACTGCAGACGGCGTCCCGTCTGGTGCGGGGCGGGGGGGCTCCTTGGACCTTCTCGTATGTGTCTCTTGGCAGGTGTGTGCTTTTTAGGAACATAGTTGTACAAAAGTCGAGAACCTCTGTGTTGCAGAAGCCCTGGGCATTCAGAGCCTCAAAACTCACATCCCAGAGAAGCCTCTAGCCTGTGGGTCTGGGGACCAGCTGGCTAGCTGGAATGATTTTTGTGCCCCTCACCGCCCCCCCCACCCCACCCCGGGGAATATTTGGCAATGTCTGGAGATATTCCGGTCGTCACATATGGGATAGACAGTGGCGTCTAGTGAGTGGAGGTCAGGGAGGCTGTGGGACATCCTACAATACACGAGACAGCCATCCACCGCAAAGAACGGTCCAGCTACAAATGTCACCAGTGCCAAGCTTGCAGACCTTGCTTTCAAGGAGTAGATGGGTCACCTCGCCTAAATAAGGAGAGAATTCGGTGTTTAAGGCTAAGGAGGAGCTCACCTGGTTTCAAGGAGGGAAGGACATTCCCACGGAGGGAACAGCATGATCAAAGTTACAAGGATGGTGGGATCTCCGTGCAGGGAGGCTGTAACCTGGACCATGTTGCTCATCTCTTCCCCTCCTAACCTGCTCCAGGCTCCCCGACCCAGGAGCAGAACCTCCTGGCAAGAGAGGAAGTGCCCTTGACCTCTATCCCTAATTCTACTGCATCTGGTCCATCAGCAAACTCTGTGGCTTGCAACCCGAGAGCGCTGCACACCTTCACAGCCACCAGCCTAAGGCACCACTCGCACACACCTGGACCACAGCTGCAGCCTCCGCAGTGGGGACCCTGCCTCCACTTGGACTCCTTCCAAATTCTCTTCCACTGGGAAGCCACTAGGGATCTTAGTAAAACTTGAAATGACCATGTCACTCCCGGGCTGGAAACCCCGCTGAGCAGTCCCTCCCAGGGGTTGGGGAGTGCCACTCTCTGGGGGGCTCAGCTCAAATCTGAGCCCCTTTCCAGGGGCCTCTGGGGCAGCAGGAGACTTGCTCTCTGGTAGGGGAGAGAATGGCACCTGGGCCCCACGGTTCCAACCTCCCCCGAAGTCTGGGGTCCCCTTGCCCCCGGGCTGAGGGTGGAACTCGTGTGTCCGCCCAGCCAGCTTGCAGCCCTGGCCTGTCAAAGCCTGCCCGGGCAGGCCCAGAGCACCCAGCAGGGCTGGGTCCCTCAGGCCTCCGCCTGGCACGGTTCTCCGCTGAGTGAGCCCAGGGCTCCCCCGGGCAGGGCCAGGCCCCCTGGGCGTCCAGAGAGCTCGTTATCCCGTCAGCCCCGAAGCTGCACCTGCTCTCCTGGTCTCCTGTGATCTCAATTAATCCGTCCTGCCCTGATTAATTAGCAGGGTTAATTATGACGGCTGCTGCTGCTGAAGCTTGGGGAGGAGAGCCCAGCCAAGTGGCGGAGCAGAGACCCAGCCTGGGGTGGGGCGGGGCGCCTCTCTTGGCTTCTTCTCTGAGGCTGGTCCTGCTGGATGCCTGGTGCCCACCCTTCCTTGGGCCAATGACAAGAACCTGGAGAAGCCCTTCGAGGGCCAGGCCAATGCCCTGAGGTATCTGCTGAGACCAGGCAGCAAGGCCCACCACTCGGGCTTGGCTCCTCTGACCTGACCTGCCATGTCACCCCTAAGTCCTGCCCTCTGCCCGTCATCATGACCCTGCGCGAAAGGACGCGGAACTCCATCCTGGCAGGGACCCCTTGGCCCACACTCGTCTAGCTCTCTTTGAGGGTGAACCCACCACCTACTTCCTCAATAGCCTTTCCTCTCTAGACCCAAAGACCACTGTGCTGAGAGATGAGACCTAGAGAAAGAGGTCAAGGTCAAGATCAGGGTTGCCATGGTCAGGCCCACAGCGAGGGCTATTGCAGACCCTGTCTTGCTGTCTGAACCCCATTAATTGCCTCCTGGGATCTGGAGCTCCCCTTTTCATACCTCCCCAAACCCAAACCCTTAGCTAAACACCAGAGCGTCAGAAACCATACAGGATGGCGCCGCCCCCCGCAGCCTAGACTGTAGACCCCTCCAGCCCGCCGCAGACCCCAGAGCCCTCCCTACCCCAGCTCACGGCCCATGCCCCCCACCTCGCTCCATCCCTCCTCTGAGCTCCAGGCCCTTTCTGAGCCCAGAGGCCCAGAGCCTGGGCAGTCACCAAGAAGGACTTTGCTTGACTCAGCAAAGGTCCCCCACCCAAGCTGGACCACCAGCACCAAACTCTCGCACACACCTCTCCCGGTGCCCATCTATAATTCTCCTTGCCAAAACGTGATCCATTATCACCGCGTGCGCCTGGCAAAATGTATCATTACCTGTACCCTCGGCACTTCCCAGATCAATCCACTTCTTAAATGTAGTAATAGAGAAGAGGATTAGGTACTAGAAAACTCATTATGAAAATGGCGTACTCAAATTCTTTAAAGGTGATATTTCATAAAATATACCCGGCCTGCCGCGTGCCTCAATCATTCTTTTTAATAGCTCCGTAGCAGCCAGAAAATAAAGTATTCATGAAGATTGAAGAAGATGATCCCATGAACTTCAATTTAATTGGTGCAAATTAAAACAATCCATCTTTCCGTGCTGTCCGTCCATCTCCAATCATCCCCACGCCGCTCGGCCGGCACCCTGATTACAATTATCTTTTAATAGGAAAACTTGTCAGTTTTTGTGTGATTTACATAAGCTTGCGCAAACTTATGGGGATCAGATAGGGCCTTGGTGTGCGATTTCCTGTCCCCGGCTCCCTGGCTCCCCAGGAAGGCCAGAGGGAGGGGGGTCTGGGAGGCGGGGTCCGGACGGAGTGGGGGAGGGGCCGGGGTGGGTTTGCAGCATCCCTGAGTTTGCAAGACCCATCAGACATGGGGCTGCGGGAGACATCTGTGTGCCGCGCATCTAGCCCCAGCCCCTGGCCACAAGCTTCCTCTGAGGTCACAGCAGCTGGACATGGAACCAGAGGGGCTTCTTCCTGGAAGTCACAGTGGCTCTCAAGGTCATGAATACAACTTGACCTCCCGTCTGAGAAGGCCTGTGCTCTGGTGAGCTCTCTCCACTCTCTTTTCCCCACCATTTACTCCGCACCCCCAAAGGGCACATGCTTCATATTGTCACCAGGACCTCCTTGAAGAGCCTGTGGGGACAGACAGAGGAGCTCTTCTGGAGTTGAGAAGCCAGGAAAGAAAGCCAGTGATGGACTGAGCATAACAAGAGAGACTCGAACAGGGAAGACAGACAGATACCTGGGTCTTCCAAGGAGTACAGGATAGAGAAGATGTGGCTTTTAACTAAACAGAAACCAGCCCTCGGAGACCCAAGCCAGGTGCTGCCACCAGTAAGCTAGTGCCACTTCAAACTCTATCAATAGAGATATGATGGCTAGAAAGAGGGAGGTGATCTTCCCATTCACATCTGTGCTATTTGAACCACCTTTGGCATGTTCATGACTCCACCATTCATTCGTTCAATAAACACTTACTGAGTTCCTGCCACATGTCAGGTGCTGGAGATGCAGCAGGAAACAAGCCTGGCCCAGCTCCCACCTCACAGGCTTTATAAACCAGCGACGAAGACGGACAAGCAAACAAGCGGGGTGTTTATAGCCTGATAAAAGCTACCGTGGGGGAAATTCAGGAGCCTAGAGGAGGGCCACCCAATCAAACCTGAGAGCCAGAGGAAGTCATCCCAGAGCGGCGGATGCCTGACTTGAGACCTTAAGGTCAAAGCGGAGTCAGGTGATAAAGGAGGGGGAGGGGGGGAGGGCATGTTCCCGCCAGAGGGACCGTCTCGGGCAAAAGCCTCAGGCAAGAAAACATGCAACGTTAACACACAGATCGTCTGACAGCACAGAGGAGGAGCCTGAGTGAACATGGCAGGGCGGCAGTCCTAAAGCTGACACCCCACGAGAGCTGTCTGCTTACCCTTTTTAAATCTGTACATGAATTCTTAATTACACAGACACTATACGAACACAGTCTTTTGCTTATTATTATTATTTTTTTTTATATCAGCACATTTTCACTGCCCACCCCACCACCCCGCCAAAATGTAAACATAGGGCTTCTGGCTCAGTCTGTCAAGCATCTGACTTGATCTCAGTCCAGGTCTCGATCTCAGGGTCTTTTGTTGTTGTTGTTGTTGTTAAGATTTTATTTATTTGCTCGAGAAATAGAGAGTGAGAGAGCGCACAAGCAGGGGGAGCAGCAGGTAGAGGGAGAAGCAGGCTCCTGGCTGGGCAGGAAGCCCCATGTAGGGCTCAATCTCAGAACTCCAGGATCAAGACCCGAGCCAAAGGCAGACATTTAACCAACCGAGCCACCAACTATCCCACCATCTCAGGGTCTTGAGTTCAAGCCCCACGTTGGGCTCCACACTGGTTGTGGAGCCTACTTTAAAAATAAATTTTTTTTCGGGATGCCTGAGTGGCTCAGCCTGTTAAGTGTCTGCCTTCAGCCCGGGTTGTGATCTCAGGGTCCTGTGTCAGGCTCCCTGCTCAGCGGGGACTCTGCTTCTCTCTCTGCCCTCCCCCGCCCACTTAAGCACGCACACTCGCATGTGCACACACACTCTCTCTCTCTCGAATGAATAAAATCTTTAAAACAAACAAAAATTTTTTTTTCATCAGAGTGAAAGTCCCACAAGACCACCCCCACCCTCCCCCTTGTCGCTCTGTAGCAGTAACACTTAACTAGCCTGGAGCGCGTCCTTCCTGGTTTTTCTCGGTTCCTTCCCACGCATATGGATCCGAGGAAACATACAGGTGTTTCTGGTCTCGCTTCTTATACAAATGGTCTTGCACTATCCACGCTTTTCTGAAATTTGCTTCTTCAACTCGGCCGTGCCTGTTACTGTCCCCATCACCCTCTTGAGGGGACTGTCCTGCAGATCTGGCAGGTGGGCCTGCCCTGGGCAGGCTCCAGACTATCTGAGCGGCTGCGGGATGACCCGTGGTGGATGGAAGCAGGACACTCTGCCGTCTCAACCACGCCCCTTCCTGTCGCAGAGCCTCATCCTTGTCCTTAACTTAGAGAATGAAGCAGCCTGCCCTCGGGGACACTGTGACCGCTATGCTGCAGCTCACAGAGGGGTTGGCTCGGGCATTGGTTCATAGAAGGTTCTCTGTCCATGCACAGACAGGGACAGCAATGTCCATGTCATCCAAGACCAGGCCCATCTGAGCATCCCCGACAGAACCCCAGCCCGCAGGCATTGCCCTCCGGGAGACAGCCCCCTGCCTTCCCTGGCCCTGCCTGTGGTCGGCAGCGAGGGTGGGAGCAGCTGCTACATGTCTGATCCTACAGGCGCTCCCCCCAGTAGCCCTCGGCCACCGGGAGCACACTGTTGGCTCAGTAAACACTGTTTGCTTGAGTAGCTGAAGTCACCCGTCCAAGTGAGGTCTGGAAATCAAACTCACCAGAAATTCAGTCTCATTGAGGAATGATAAGAACCATAATTATTTCTGGAGTCCTTGGTGAGCCCGCACCAGGCATCACACACACCCCTGCTCCTGGAATCTTCGTGAAGCCCCAACAAGCAGGCTGCATTATCATCCCCGTGAGTGAATTAACTCACGAAGTCCTCGTGACCAGCTCACCCTAGCACAAGGCGAGGGTGACCATGATTACTGGTAGTCACGAATGGACAAGAAAACCACTCAGCGGCCATCACAGTAACCGTATTTTTCTTCCTCCATAAAGCACAGTAAGGGCTGCTGGCCTTCCTCTGTCTCATGGCACAGTCCTATGTCATGTGCAACAGGTGGCCTCAAGGTCACCAAGGCAGGAAAGGGTAACAATGAATATACACAAGGTCTTAACCGCCTCCGACCCATGCTGCTCCCTGCTCCCTGTCGCAGGTCAGGTCTCGTCACACGGTTGCAGCAGAGCCTGGGAAATGCAGAGGATCGCAAGGATATTGGCGGGCCCGGCCTCTCCTGCTACCCCGCATTGGTAAGCTGGGGGCACCCCGACACAAGAGAGGTTCAGTACTGTGCCCAAAGTCACCCAGCCGGTGAGGGTTAGAGCCACTCGTTCACACATGTGAGGGCACGCATGCTGACTTACACTTACTGACATGCACAGCAATGCTCACGCACGTGTCTACCCATGCCCGCTCCCACAGGCCGCCCTCTGCCCTGTGGGGGAAGGGGTCATAGGGCACACGGGAGCTCTAACTGCAGGCATGAAAAACTTGACCAGAGATCAGAAGGCAGGCTCCCTCCTGTACCCATCTCCCAACCTCTGCCATCCTAGGGGTCCCCATGGCCCCATCTTGAGCAGAGTCCCAGGCATCACCTACTACGGCACCAACCCCAGCTCACTCCAGAAACACCTGCCCGCCCCCCTTCTCTTGAACTTGCCTCAGAATCTGTGACTGCCAGTGAGGCAGGATTCTGGGGCAGCTTTTTCCAAAGTATAAAAATTGTAACAAATATACACGACAAATATTCTCACGTCCAAATACATATGCCCTCCCCCCCCCTCCACACAGACACACGCCATACACTTAAAGGACATAATATGTGGAGACATGTTTGTATCTGTAAGCCTGAATTCATTCATGGAAATGATGGTGTGTTCACGTGGTTTCTACGACGAGAGCTGGAGGGGACTTAATATAAACGGTGAAATCCACGAAAGGATCCAAACCGTACAAGGTAAGAAAAGACCGAGATTCTCACAGACTGGAAGAAACTAAGGAGACATAAGGACGAAAGACAGTGCAGCGTCTCTGACTGGATCCTGGCACAGGAACGGGACATTCGAGAACTGCAGATTTAAATCTGCAGTGCAGTTGATGGGATCATACAGTGCCAGTCTCTTAGTTTTGTAACGTACTACGGTCATGTAAGGTGTTCATGAGATGGGATGAGAGAACTTTCTGGAATGTCTAAAAAGTCTTACAATAGTGATAAAATAAAATGCCCCAAATCGGGGGTCAGGGTGCCCCTAGATTTCAGTACAGCACTGCTGATAACCTGATATGTGACTGTGGACAAGATGCTCATTCCCTCTGAAACTCAGCCCATAAAATAGTGGAAGTTCACTTAGGTCACCCTCAAAGCCCCATTCCGCTCTCTCATTCTGCGATTCACTCTCGATTCAGAAACACATGCCTATCCCTATGTATTTCCAATTCAGAAACACATCCCAAATCCCTTCAGAACAGACATATGTACAATCACACCCACTGTCATACCCCCCAGCTCACACGGAGACACACAGGGAATCGGTAGAGTCTGCTTTACTAACTTAGGTTGCAAAATACAGTCAAATCTCTCCTACTCATCCCATTAATAACTTGAGTTTCCACATGCCCTATTAGTACTACATTCAGCCTCTTCCTCTGAAGGATTTTCTGCTACACACACACACACACACACCCAAGAACCCTTCCACATATAGTCCAATCTGCCAAAAAGAATACCAGGCTGACAGTACCAACTGCTATTGCACCTCTTGACCACTTAGTGTCGCTGTTGGAGACGGGACCTGCACGGCTTAGGAACCATGCTTGTCCTCCCTCCTTCTGGCTCTTGAGGCTGCTTCCAAGCCCTGCCAGGCCAAGTAAACCCCCAGGCTTTTTTCCTTCTCACTTCCAGGCTTATCCACTGTTCCGAAAAGCATAACACCCCGTCGTGCTGGCCGGGACCAGAAAACCTCCTAAGCACAGCCACAGCAGTGCCTAATCCAGCTCTCCCCCATGCCTTGGTCCCCACGACCTGGGTGTGCTGAGCTGGAGTTGGAGGCTAGGCTCTCCCTTTCCTCTGAGCAACTGTATTTAGGGGCCTGGTCACCCTGCTCAGCCTCTGAGCCTCAGTGGATCTCTCTGAGAGGTCTTCCCACCTGAGACTCGTGGGGAACCGAGGCTGGGATCTTGACGCCTTCTTATCCATAAGATCTTGGGTTCTGCCTATTGGTGGGGTAGGGTGAAGACCTTGGACCCAGAATGGAAATGGCTAATACACTAAGCACTGAGGTTGTAGCAGGCAACTTTCTAAGCACTTTAAAGGCCAGAATGAATCAAATTCCCCCTACAACACTAGGAGCAGGCATCATCTTCTTTGCCCCCCATTTCACTAAGAGGAAACTCTGAAAGGGGAAGTGACTTTCCCAAGGTCACAGGTCTTGGGTAAGTGGCCCAGTCAGGATTTGATCTCTGGGAGTCCTAGAGTTGGGATTCCTTCCCAATGCGTTGTGCTGTGCCCAGAAGCTCACATGATCTCCCCCAACCTGTCCTACAATCAAAAGGACTCTCTCTCGGACCTTTCCCAGCGTGAAGTAGATGACTGACAGCTTCCACCTCTAGACCAGGGGGCAGGAAACCGGACTTTTACAGAGTGTCTTCAGAGGCCCCAGATGTCTGTTGCCTTAAGAAAAATCCACAGACACTTCCCAGTCCACACACCAACAACCAAGAAGCATATTCACACATCTGGGGTTTCAGGGTCCAGACCATCTTTTTCTCATTTGAGAAGGAAAATAAGGGAAAAGAGCAGGGAGAGAGGAGCCCTCACCCTGGGCCCCAGAAGGGGGTGGGGGAACGCAGTAACCCTGTCCACATCCCCTTCACTGGGCTGGATACTTACTGTCCCCTGGCCAAGAACATACTATTTGCTGCTGAAAACAGCTCATGCTGCCCCTTTCTCCGGAGAACTGTCCTCAGCCGGAAGCTTATATTCCCTCACCCCAGGGAGTGACCACATGCTATGGGAGTTCAAAAGATTGGACCCCTTGCCTCAAGGAGGGGACACACCTGTGGAACAGTTCACACTCAGGACCTTCTGTGGAAGCAGGAGGAGGCTAGACTCTAGCCAAAACCACACCCCTGTTCGTCCCCTCACCTGTCTACCCTCTTCCCCTACTTCCTTCCTCCTGAGAGCTCTCCCTCCAGGAACCCTGGGACCTTGAATCCCTGGCTCCGTTTTGGCTTCTATGGAACCCAACCTAAGACATAGCTGAGAAGTGCTAGGAGGCAGACATCAAGCATGTCTCTTGCCAACTGCTTGGCGATGAGGATGCCATCGCTGTCAGTGAACGGAGAATGGACAGTCCCCGGCATGCTGTGTGTGTGGTCTCCATTGTCTCCAGTCCTGAGCTAGGACAGGATACAGGGGACAGTGGACATCCTGGCTTGCACAATTCTGCTATATGGGGGGAAATCGTAATCATAAGGATGATAGAACTGGGCGGTTATTGCTAAAGGCCCCAGGGCTCTAAAGAGAGAGAAAAACTCAAAGCAACTGGCCACCATTTCAAAGTGAATGTGAAACGAGAACATCTTCTTGGCAGAGAAGCCCTCATCTCCTGTAGCTGGAGGGCAGGTGGAGCTGAAGACAACATTCAGGACCTTATCAAGAGCCATTGAACATCAAGGTCCAATTATCCAATGTCAAAGTCAGGTCCTCACAGGGAAGGAATGGGACCCAGCAACTTGGAATGGGGTTATCTGGGTAAATGCCTTTGAGAATCTTGAATCTCTGATTCCTTCGAACTCTGTAGGTCTGCAGAAGAGGGCCACTTCCTTTGTGAGGGGAGAACGCCTCCACCCACCATTGCTTGAAAACTCTGCAGAAGTTTCAAAAGGGGCCAATGTTCTAGAAGACATCTGAGGGAGAGGAGGGCCTGGAGGGCCAAAGGAGCTGGCTAATATGCACAAGCAAGAGCCAGGAACTCATTCTGGGGCTGGATCAAAGCAGGTGGAGTTGAAAGCTGTCTGGGGGGAACATTTGTCTACATGAGACACTCCCCCATGACTCAGGGCTTGCTATCCTGGCAAGGGCCCCCAGACCTGTTGGGATGGTTCTTGGGAGAAAAAGTAATGGCTGTCACTAAGCAAAGATGCTGGAACTTCCTGACTTGAGGATGGGGTCAAAGGTCAAATCCAGGATGGGTGGTTGGCGGTGATGTCACAGAACTGGGCTCCTTGACGGGGATTCTTTAATAGGAGGAGGCAGGTGGAAGGCCTGGACCTCCAGACGCCAAGTGGACTCAGTTACCCTAGTGGGCACCAAGGTCATGGTGGTGGCCACCTGGTCCTAGTGTCCCTAGGGTCAGGATAGATGAACAGCCAATAAAGTGTTCCTTTCTCTAAATACTCAAAACAGATTAGGAAGGAATGGGAAATCATAATCCCTTGAGTGGTTTCCAGACCCAGAACCTGGAGGAGAGGCTGGTCCCCAGGAGGAAGGATCCTGCAAACCACAGGCAAAATTTAGAGCATCAATGCTGCCCTCGCCCCCAAAGGACCTACAGCCATTTCCTCAAGTGGCTGGAAAGTAACTGTGAAAAAGAGGGTGCTCAGAGCTGGCGGACATAGAACCCATGGTGACATTCGTACCCAGGACCCTAAGGAGCCAGCATGATCTTCCTGCTAAAGAAGGGACACATTGGGGATAAGTCAGAAACATGAACCTGGCCCAGGCCGCCTCATAGTGGGCTTCCTGTGCTCACAGGTCACTCCAGGGTCACCGTACGAGTCCTCAAATGTGTCCTTGGAAAGGCCATTAGCTAGCACCTGGCAAAAGCCTCACATTGGCCACCTTGATCTGCACCGTAAGAGCTGGTAGGGCAGAAAAGACCAAGTAGAAACCCCTGTAGCGCCACACCCTCTCCCCTCAGCCAAGATAAAGAACCAAAAATAATCCTATCCCGGGGAAAAGGCAGGAAGATCGGTGCCACTTCAAAGACGTAAAAGGTGAAAGGCCATGGTCATTGTCAAATTCCTACTTAATTCACTGGTCTGGGGAAGAGGCACTGTGGATGGACTGACAGGAACGGGCCCCAAGTGTGGAAATTTCTGCATCCCACATGCAGGCCACCAGAGGACCCTCACTGCAGGAGAGACACTGGACAAGGACATGGCCAGGATGACCCCACCAGCAGCTGTCAGGGGGTCTTCGGTCTTTGCGCCCCCCAAACCTGTGCAATGGACTCATGAATGGAGTCACCACCATGGCAAGGATGGGGCTCCGCGTGGACCCCAGAGCACAGACTCTCTCCCACAAGGCCGACCTAGCTGCTGCCACTGCCGAATGCCAGGCCTGCCAGGGACAAAGACAGACACAGAGCGCCCAACCTGTGGGACACCAACCCTTCATGTGGCCCACTGATGACATCAAGACCATCCTGATGAGGTCAGTAAAGCCTCCTGATGGGGCTGACCCAAGTCTCAGGAGTGACTTTCACATTTCTGCCCCTGAGGTGACAGCCAGCCCCACCATCTGAAGCCCCACAGAGCATTTGGATCTACTGTCACGGGACCATGGCCTCAGAGCAAGGGGCCTGCTCAAAGGCAGTGGAGGTGAACTGTGCATCATTGACCATGGGACCCACGGGTCCTGCCAGACACCACGCCTTCCAGAAGCTGTGAGGGTAACAGAGCCGTGGGCTAGAGGGCAGCCAACAAGGTGTTTCAAGGAATGGGGCAGAACCTGGTGGCCCTACAAATAGGCAGGCCTCACTGAGCTGCCGTCTTGGGCAAGCCACCAGTGAGGATGAACACGGTCCTTCAGGATGCTGCCTACACCTTCAACCAAGAACCATTATCTGGCACAGTGTCTCCAACAAGCAGGATACCTGGGTCTGGGAACCGGAAGGTAGTAGCGGCCAGCTCACCATCACCACCAGCTGCCCGGCCATGACCTTCACTGGGCTCCATGGCTCTAGAGGCCGGGCTGAGTCCATTCACTGCTGTGAGTCTCTATTTCTCCCCCTACGACATGGGAGTGACTAAGCCGTCACCCTGTGGGGATTGAGACGTGTGTCATTCTCGCACCCAATGGCAACTACTCTCCGCTGCATCTCTGAGTCATTCCAGGAAGAGGGTCAAGGTCAAGACGGGGAGTGGGGAGGTCTTCCAGGTGCCAGCCCTATTTCTGGCATCTTCCTCACGGCATCATCAGGAAGTACATTTACTTGCCACCTCGACCTCAGGCTGCACACCAAGCCGACTTTCATTCCCAGGGAGAAGAAGATCGAATTCTCCTCCCCCAAAGTCCTCATTTATCCAGAAAGATGTTTTGGGTCCTAATCCCCAAAGTCCCCTCATCCCAGAGCCAGGCTCTGAGAAGCCAGGGGACCCCGAAGCCACATCCCCCTTCCCAGCCTGGGAAAGCTTTTCCTTCCTGTGCCTCCATTTTATTATCAGCAAAAGATTTCGCTAGCACTGCCAACAACTGATATTCAGAAATAAGTATGTAAATCCTTTGTAAATGTATGCTAATTACTTATTTTTAATTATAATGTAAATAAGTAATTACTGAATAATTTTAAAGTATTTACGTGGGGGTGTGTGATTTAGACACTAACTTGTTATAAGATATAAAAACTATAAATTATACAGTAATTATGGCCCAATTTACATGCTAAGGCCAAACACAATTACGTAGCAAGAAAAATATAAACAATCAGGTAATTCCACAGTAGTTACTGTGTAATAACCAAGCTGTTTTCTTCCCCCAGTTGACTAAGTGGATCTGTGCATTCACTCTAGGATCAGGGAGGTGAGGGGGAGTGTTTTCAGGAAGTTGAAATCGCCTTGAAGAAAAGAAATTAATCACAAAATAAAAAAAGACACAAGCAAAGCTATTAGAGTCTCCCAGGGTGGGTCGTGGGGTTCAGAGAAAGGCCAAGCCACAGAAGGGGGGCTCCAGCTGGAGTGGCCCCCCGCAGTCTCCTCCCACACCACCTGCAGCAGACCCCGTCCACATGCTATAACCCAGGTGAGGGAGAGCTCCCCAAACCCCCACCTCCAGACTCCACACCCTTGTGTCCTCAGCCTTAATCTTCTCAAACTGTCTTACCTGGCTAACTCCATTTCACCCTTCAAGTCTTACCTATGATGCCTCTTCCTCCAAGAAGCCCTCCCTGACCGTCCCTACCTCCCCAAGATTTAGCCAGGGGCTCCCTCCTGGGCTCCCACAGCCTCCCAGCCTCCCTCATCATAGCTGACCACTATTTTGAGATGGGCTGTTTGATGGCAAAGCCTGCCTCCCCCATCAGACGAGGATCCCCAAGAGATCAGACCTCAGGCCTGCCTTATCCATTGCTGGGTCCCAAGTTAAAGGCACTTGGACTTGAGCGCAAAGAGTATGGTAGCAGCAAGATCTGAATTCAAGCCCAGTGCAGACACTCTCCAGGATCCTTCCAGAATTATCTCAAAACCTGGGCCTCACCTTCAGGAGGGAAGTCATAGGTTTGACAAGAGCCCTGGGATCTGTGTCCTCGTGCTGCCCTCCGCTGGAATAGCCCTTTGAATGAGGTATCATTCTCCCCATTTTGCAGACCAGACAACTGAGGCTGAAAGGCCAAGTAACTGACAGAGACCCAGAGGAGGGCTGGGAAACCAGGCCTCCTCCAGTCCCAACCTGGAGCTCCGAAGCCCTCTCCTCCTCTGACTCAGGGCTTGTGGATTCCGGCTCCTCAGGGCATCATCGGGCCTCCAAAGAGGACAGAGGCAACAACAGGCATCTGTGCAAGGAGAGAGGTGTCAGTCCCCGGGGCGGAGCAGCACCAGGAGACGGGTGCCCCCTGCCCCTCCCCACACCTGCTGAGAAGCGCCGGGCACAGGACTATCAACCTGGGAGTCCCTAAGATAGTGGTTCTTTAAGGCCTTGTGAATCTCCTGGGTCAGAATCTCCTGGAGGCCTTATTGAAATGAAAATTCCTAGACCACTGGAATGGACAGCCGCCAGGAGGCAGAGCCCAGAACATTCCTTTTAGCCCACCACCCACCCTCTGAAGTCTGAGAGCCACCGCCAGAGGGGAAGGCATACCCTGAGCGCCTCTCTAAATCTGTCCCCTCGCCCACGAAAGGGGCTTCTCTAATTCACCAAAAGATTGTGTCTAAGAAACGAGATGATGGGACGTGAAGGCCCACGGAGCTGGGCCAGCAGCAGGAGGGACCCGTGGGACCAGCGTTCCCTCCACTCAACACCTCAGGTGTACCAGGACAGGCCCTTCTCGCCCACGTCAAGGCCAGCAGGAGGGACAGGGGCTGTATCTGGTCCCGAGGGGGACACTGGCCCCCCCCCTCCCCAGGCTCTGGGGTGCTAGGCCAGCTGGTGGCACTCTTCCTGCACTGTGTGGGGCCCAGCGTTGTCACCCCTGGAATGTCCCCACGGCCACCCCACCCCCAGCAGCTGTCACACAATTTAGAGCCAGGGAGATGCAGGAATCCATATATAGATTCCGGGCGCGTCTTTTCCTACTGCCCCTGAGGCACTGCTGTTCGTGAAGCATGGTCATTAGTGAGGATTTAGGGGAGCACGAGTGGGCCCTGCGGACCAGACACGGGCGATCAGTTCCACAGGAAAAGAGGTCAGCTTGGCCATCCCCCTGCCTCCAAACCTGAACACTCAGAAAGTCACACAGGAAGATCTTCTTCTCCAACCACAAGCATAACCAACCAGCCACTGTTCACAAGCAAGTGGGACTTGAAGCCAGGGAAGGGCCTGCTCTCACCCATCCGCTCGAGGAGGCAGGCACAGAGAGGGTCCGAGATGTCAGAAGGTCACACAGCCCGGGCGCATGGGCTTTAGTCCAGTCGGACTCTGGGGGTCTGCTTTAAGCGTCACGTTCATGTCTCTCACACCCCAGCTGGAAAGGAACTCAGCCAGCGGCGGCCAACTCTGTCCAGCGTGGTCAAAGCCAGCACCCAGCGGAGAGGAGGCCTGGCCCCGGCCAGATCCGGGGAGATCGAAAGTGCCCTCCCTCCAGCACTGCGACCCCCTCGTAGAGCTACTTCACAGCCCAGAAAATTCCCCGGTCCCCTGGGTAATATTTTTTTATGGCCATTGCCGGGTGCTATTCATTTTATTACACTTTTGCCTGTGATTTTTGTTGTTGGCGCATCAGCAATGTGGTCAATTCCGTTTTACGTGCCCCGGCGTCTCAGATTCATCGCCAGCCAGCGTGGCGCTGAGTGGTTACATGGGAAAGTGTTTGGCTAATAAAATGCATAAAGCAGAGATAGGAAAATCAATGCCTTTGTTAATAACACTTTACCATCTTTCACGCGGTCTGTCAGGCCGGGCTGCCCGCTGGAGCTGGCGCCGGAGGCCCCACGCGGAGTGTCTGCTGCCGCGGTGGGGGCCGACTGGCCCTGGGGATCAGTGACCTTTGCCCCTTGCCCTCCTGCAGCAGGAGCCAATCTGAAAACCCTGGTAGATGCCCTCCCCAAGCCTAAGCTGGAGACAGAGTCTGGGAAAAGAAGGGTCGCTCTGGGTTCTTGGGCCCATGTCTATGCCACACGGACCCTCACCTTCCCCATCTACAGAATGGTGGCAACACTAGTCCCTCCCTCCAAGGGCTTCGGTGAGGATGCAGGGAGAGCGCCCATGTGACCCGCCTGGCACAGCACATGGCCTGTCAGGGTGAGGTACACGGACTGCTGTCCCCTGCCCCAGGCTGTAGCTACCCTGGCTCTCGGGGGGGCCGGCCATCCCCACCAGGATGAGGGGGCTCTCTCCCAGGATGGAGCCATTCAATGAGACAAGTGTTCTAAGACGCTGGCACCACACCCACTCAGACCCCAAAAGGCAGCTGTCCTCCATGTCCCCTTATTCTCAATCAAATTTTACCTTGAGTCTCACTATCACCCAACTTTCTGCCTGGGCACCCCTGGGGATCCACCCCAACCCCCGGCTCAAAGGCAAGAGTGGCCAAAGTGAGGGGCAAAGCCCCAGTCCTAGTGCAGGGCATAGCCCCCCGCCCCAGGCACTGAGCCACAACAGAGGGAGAATTTCATGTCCTTTTCAGCCTGCCCCCCCCCACCCCAGTCTCAGGGCCTCTGGGCCCCAGGTTCCACCTCTCCCAAATGCCAAAACGCAACACTTTCTCCTAGGGGGCTGAGGATTGAATGCGATCACGTGTGTGAAGCCAGAGCCTCTCCCGTGGCTCCTGGGGGGTCTGGGAGACCCTGAGGGTATGCGCACAGCCCAGGAAGAGGGAGCCTCCAGAGGGCAGGAAAGGACAGTCCAGGCTGAGGGCCTGGCTCCGGTAACCATGGCACAGAGAGGAAGAACCGGCCATTTCTGCTCAATCACTGAGTGCTTGTTGGAGGTAAGGGGAGGCCCTGCCCCTCCTAAGCCTCAGTTTCCCTCTCTATAAAATGGACACCATGTTCCTCTAGGTTGCTGCTGGGACGGGTTAAATAAAATGCTTTATGAACATCTCAGCAGGGCGCCTCACACAGAAGGCCCTGAGTGCTGGAATAAGGAGCTGAGCCACCATCTGGGAGGTGAAGGGGGCTTTGGAAGGAGCCAGATCCTGTGGGGGGCCGCCTTCCTCGGGCCTGGGCCATCCTTCTCTCCCCCGCAACCCCCAAGCCAGTGGGGGAGGCAGAGATCCCACCGTGAGGATAAATGGGGTGCCACGTCCCTGTCAGGAGCCCCCCCCCCAGCCTATCCCTCTAGCGGGCTCTGGCGCCCCTCCCCCCTCCCCTTCCTCCCCCACCCCCAGGGAGGGAGCACAAACACAAGAGCTTAATCCCCCGGCCTCCCCCGCACACCCGGGCCTGACACGAGGCTTGGCAAATATTGGACTTTATTAATTTAATTTAATTAAACTTTATTAACCTTTATTAAAAATAAACCCTCATTAAAATTCTCATTCCCATCTCTGGCAAAGGCAGGGACGGGGCACTGCCTCCTCTCCAGGCTTGTTAAATGTCACCTGAGGAGAGGCAGAGGCCTCTGGGGCCAGAGTCTGGGACATGGAGCAGGGACTGGAGAGGGAGGGATCCAGGGAGGGGGGTGTGTCCGTGCACACGCATGCACACGCATGCACACACATGCACACGCGTGAGGGGATGCTGGCAGCCCAGAGCCCAAGGTGGCTTGGGAGGGCCGATGTGGAAGATCAGCCCTGGCCTGGGAGGTCCAGCCAAGAAGGAAGAAGAACCTGAGGGCCCAGGGGTCCCTCAGGATCCAGCTTCCCCAACAGGGGCAGATTTGGGAAGACTTGGGTGCCGGGCTTCACACTACGCAGTAACTGGGTCCCTAAGCTGATCGGGAAGGAGGGAGAGGTTTTGTTTCTATCATACAGTTATTTTTCTTAACAGCCACACTGGCTCCTTTTAGAAAATTTGGAAAACCCAGAACAGCACCAGAGAACATAGAATTCTCGATGAAGCCTGATGAACGCTTGTCCCTCAGAGCTGGGTGGCCATACTGATCACCTGAGCCAGGACATTTTAATGAGGGAGAGGACGACCCAGAGCTCCGCAGACAGAGCACTCGCAGGCGGGCCGTCCCCAGCGAGCGGAGACAGCTCCCCACCACGCAGAGCAACGCTGAGAAGCTGAAACCCATTTCAACACGCAAGGGAGCTAGTCCCTTGTATGGGGCCCCCCTTCTCCAACACCCAGCAAAAGCCTGGCACCTGGGTTCATTGAGAGTTGGGAGTCCGTGGAGACCTACTATGTGCCATGGAGACCTACTATGTCCTGTCCTGTTTCACCTATGCCCCTGCAGCCTGGGGGAGGTGAGTAATACTGTGTCCATTGTACAGAGGAGAAAACTGAGGCTTGGGAGGAGAATAGACCTTCACAGCCTGGGGTAGGAGAGGTTCTGGTCCACCAACACCTCCCTCATGGGGGGTTTAGGTTCAGACCCTGGCACCCTGCTTATGGTTTGGTGACTTTGGACAAGTTCATTCACTCATTCAGGGGACACTCCTTGCAGGTGTGGCATTGGGATATGGTGGCAACACTCACAACCAGGTCCTTGCAGGCTCACAGGTTAGTAAAGGAGACAAAAATGCTAATAACAAACATAATACTGCAAATCGTGCTCGGTGCCATGAGGGGAAAGGAGGGACAGGCACAGGAGACCTCCTGAGGAGTCAGAGGGTGACACTGGCGCGGAGATCTGAGCCTGTGCAAGGGTGAGGCAGGGGCACAGGGCACAAGCCAGCCTGTGGGAGGGGCTGAGGGCAGGCTGCTGGGAGAGCTCAGGGAGGCTGAGGGGAGGCCACTGCGGTGAAGGGTTTGGGTTTGACCTTGTACATTGTACAAATCCAAGGGCCAGGAAGGAGGGAGACAAAGACTCTGGACAGCAGCTGGGGACAGGGGGAGGTTCTACCAGGGAGGGGGGAGAAGGAACCACAGTCGACAAACTTGGAGATGCTTTAGAAGACAGATCAGACGACCTGCTCATTCATTCATTCCTCCATTGATACCTTCACTCATTCACCCAGCAAGTTCACCAGCAGGCACCAGGACTGATCAGGACACAGGAACACCACGGTCTCAGAGAATAGGGGCACTTCCTCAAGCAGAGGGGAGGACATGGCCTCTCTGAAGGAGAGACAGAGGCTCTAGAAAACTCCTGCTGGTGCCAAGGCCCAAGGTGTTTCCTGTGGGGGCATCACACAGATCCCCTCAGGACCCTGCGCCCCCAGACCAGAGCCGCACTCCGTGAACGACATGCCCATGCCGCAGTCCTCACTGCTACCCTGCCGTGGAAACCAGGCCCCCAGCCCTGGGCTAGGACTCATGGTTAAAAATAAAAATGTTTAAAGATTTTGTCAACAGAGAGAAAACGCAGGCCTGTGTGGCAGACAGCCTCTGCAGAGCCCAGCGTGATGGACGTCTCACGTGGGCTGCGCGTGGGGTCGGGGTCAGAGTCCATAAGCCCCTGACAGAGAGAAGAGAGCCCGGGGCCGAGGAGGCTGCAGTCTAGGCCCCCAACACACACTCATTCCCCACGGGGTACTTGGCCTGCCCTCCTCTGAGAGCCTTCCATTGGTCCTAGCCTCCATCTTCTAGACAAGAGAGCCCAAGGGCCCCCAGAACCATCTGCGTGGGTCCAGGCAGGGCAGCTCCAGTCTCCTCTCCACCAGGCCCCTCTGGAGACACATACCCAAGCCCCTGACACCGGTTCCCAGAGAAGGCAGGATGTCCCCCTCGGTGCCCAGCAAGGCCAGGATGGCGGCAGCAGTCCCCCCTGCATCTGTCTTCCTCTCTGACTCTGGCCTCCAGGGCTCTCCCTCTGCTGCCATCTCCCTGTGTCCAAGCTTCTCTCTGCTTCTCCAAGTTCACCAGCTAAACGTGGCTTCTCACCGTTGTCAAGCGTCCACAGCCTCAATGACCAACCAGCAGAGACCGCCTGGGGGCGGGTCCCCCGGCCCAAATTTCCAGGAGAGAACCAGATTGGCCCAGGCGGGATTAGTGGCCCAGCCGTGGTCCAATCAACTGAGGCAAGGGGCGGGGTCACACAGAACAGACCAGGTGGGCAGGACCCACTCCAGGGGAGGCAAGGGTGGTTTTCGGAGGGGCTTGCGGGAGATCAGGATTCATGCGCCCTTATTTCCACAATTCCTGTGTTCCTCAGGTACACACGTGGGCCCGAGGCAAGATCCCTCTGGGGCAGCGGGCAGTGGCCCGGCCAGGCACGCGCGTGGGGACAGAGGCAGGTGTCCGGGCCACACCCATGGACCTGAGCATCTCTGCCCAGGCCCGCGCAGGAGAGCAGCCAGGCATGGAAGTGCATCGCGCCCTGCGGAGAGCTCTAGCTCCCTGCCACCTTTCTCTCCGGAGGGAAATGTCCTGCTCTGGGGACCGACCGCCTTCTCCAAGCTCCTGCAGGAGCAGAGTGGAGGTAGGGGCTGTGCCTTCTACCCCTCTCAGGCCCGTTTCCTCATTTGCCTCTCTGGCTCTCAGAGCTGGGGTCGGGATGGGGGCCATGAGGCAGCACCCTCGCTGTGCGCCCCTTTCCCTGATGAGAAACAGACCTGGCCACACTTGCGGAGGCTTCTGGGCCAGGAGGAGAGCGGGAAGTCAGAACGGCTTTCTGCCAGGGGCCCCCTTAAGAACCCGGCTCTCAGAGGGCCAGGCTCTAGTATCTCCCCACAACCCTGGCTGTGATAGAAAATAGGTCATTGGCGTAATCCTGGCCAAATTGGCCTCTGGAAGATCAGCTAGGCCGAGCTCCCCGGGCCTAATTATCCCATATTTGGTCAATAAGCCATTAACAGGGCGCCTCGGATGTTAATAACCGTTTCATGAAAAAGTCGGCATAATTTATGAGATCAACACTGGTTAGCAAAATTAATAAATATTTCATTCGGTGAGATTTATCCCAGCGCGCTCCCGACAGGTGGACCGAGGGCCCTCGGGCAGCCCCGGGGAGCAGGCAGTCGGGGGAGAGGGAAGCCCGGCTCTCACTTGGGCCAATAAACATTTACCTCAAATCCTATCGCCATAAATCCGAAGGCTGGATGAGGGAGTCCAGTAAAACCTGACTTAACATTATGTTCCGGCCATTAACAATATTTATATAGATGTCACTTCAGGGAGGGTTAGAGACGCCGGGCAGGACCCAGCGGCCGTGACGGGAGCTGGCTCAGGATCCTCTGGGAAGGTTTGTGCCCAGGGAGGCCTAGGGCAGTGGAGAGAGCCCCCAAATTGGCCCTCCGACCCCCTCTAGGGTTGGCAACCGCTGTCTGTGCGACCGAGGGGCGGGCAGGTTTCCCCACCTTTCAAAGCCTCGGTTTCCTTATCTGTAAAATGGGAGTGTTAACAATAGCCATGGGAGATCAAGTCACAGCAGAAAGTCAGGCCCAGGCACATAGTAAACTCCCTAAATAATAGCACGGCTCGAATAATCCTCAGGAGAAGAGGCAACCAGAGGACGCGGCCCCCTGCTCGGAGAGAATGAAGCTGGGTACATTCAGCCTTGTTCATCGAGAATCGAACCCCTACCGGATGCTGCGCACACATTATCTCTAATCCCACAGCGATCCCGAAGGGGGAGCGCAGTTGACAGCCCTATCTTCCAGAAGGGGAAACTGAGGCTCAGAAAAGCAAAGTGACTTACCAGGGGCAGCCAGCAGGAAGCGTTGAAGCTGGACGCGAACCGGGTCTGTGGCTCCAAGCCTCCCTCTTGTACTACTCTGTCCCCCAGCCTAGCAGGGCCCCAGCAGGCATGGGTCCCCTACTGGGCCGTGGGTGAGCCCTCAGGGAGACGCACCCCCACCCTCCGCCAGCCAGCCTGGAGCCCGGGCGGACGCCAGAGCCTGTTGTGGTTAAAGAACCTTCCAGGAGAACCAATTAGTTTTCCACGGGGAACTTTCCACCAGGCATTGATTTTCACTCTCCCCACCTGGGGTGGATTTGATTTGCGAGGAGCAATTGTGTGAAATAAAAGCGCTGAATGTGACAGGCTCATCTGCTGTCGGGACCGGGACTGGGACTGAGGGGGGCACAAGGTCCAGGCGGGGGGGATGGGAGGGTGGAGGGGAAGTCCCTCTGCCACCACCTGGCACAGAATGGCCCTGCCACACGCCTGGCCCGGACGCAGCAACACTGAGATAAAGCCTGAACTCCTTGGGCTTCCCCAAAGGAGGGTGGCAGGTGGATTCCCCCGACCCTGCTCCTGCCCCCACCCCTGACCTGCATGGTTCGGAGGTGGGGGGTGGGGGGCGGGGGATGGCAGGGCTGGACCCTCCAGTATATCTTTCAGCACCTCATCCCCACTCACTTGTCTTCACAGAGCTCTGCCCTGACCTCACAGTGTTCTTTTAGCAAACCTGGGAAGCTGGGGGCCCAGAGCTGGGCCGGTAGAGAATGTTCGACGAACTTCGGTGAGGGTATCATTGCCCCCATTTTACAGAAAAAGAAACTGAGGCTCACGAGGGTCAGGCAGCCGTCCTAAAAGGAGGCAGAGCCAGAGCTCAACCCCGGAACTGTCTGATTCCACGTGCCCCTGCCCGTTGCTCACCTGTCGAGCACGTGAGTGGGAGTGGGGACAGGTGAGGGGCTTGAAGGGAGAAGGACAGCTAACAAGCGCTCCATACTCACGTGCCCTGAACTCGGAAGACCCTGCCTCCCTGCTTCTTCAGGACTGTTCACTCGTTCATTTATTCACCCTATAATTTCATTCATTAAACAAATATTTATTGAGCTCCTGCTACGTACCAGGCTCTCTTCCAGGCACTGAGGGTGCAGCAGTGAGCCAAGCCAAGACTCTAGTGGGGCAGACAGACAGTCAGCAGAGCAAATAGAAGATGCCAGATGACGACAGGGTGGAAAGGAGGGGAGAGAGCGGGGGAGGGGTGGGGGCAGGGATCCCCAGGAGTCCAGGTGGCCCCACGGGGTGCATGAGAGAGACCTCAAGGAGGGAAAGAAGGAGCCTTGCCTCTTGCCATCGGGGAGGGAATTCTGGGCAGAGGGAACAGCAAGTTCAAAGGCAAGGAGGCTAATGGGTTGGGAGGGGTGGAGAGTAACAAGGAGGGATGGCCCTAAATGAAGGGCTGTGGCTTTGACCCCCGGTGACAGGGAGGCCCTGGAGGGTGTGCACAAAGGGGGCAGGAGCTGGCTCAGGTTTTAAAGGGAACTCTGGCTGCCGAGTAGAGAGTGAAGGAGGCGCAGAGAGATGCTTTTCCGGGGCTTTGGCAATGATCCAGGTGAGAGACCAGGTGGTTCAGTCCAGGTAGACGAGGAGGGATGATGGGAAGCGGTTTATGGTGACATATTTCCATCTCCTGGTGGCTCGGATGAGGGGTGCGAGAGAAAGCAAAGTTGGGAACGAGCATGACTGACTATGGGCTGAGCACCTGCTACGTGCCGAGCCCTGGGCGGCGCTGGGAAGACCCCAGTGACACCCCCCGGGGCTGCTGCCATCGTGGCACCGACAAGCTAGCAGGGGCCAAACTGGAAGCAAATAAACATCAGTAAAGCTAAGGGGACTGAGTAGCTCGAGAAGGGGGACCGAGGGTCAGGATGGCTCCGTACGGCAGGCAGGGAAGGCATCTCGAGGAGGTGACATCACAGCAGAAGGAGGTGTGGAGCCCGCATTCAAGGAAGAGGGCTGGAGAGAGAGCCGAGGAGGGCCCCCAGCCCCGTTTTGTGAAGGGGAGAACGAGACCGAGGCAAGGTAGCCTGCCCAAGGTCACACCACAGGTACATGGTAGCCCAGATTTGTTTCAAGGCCAAGGATCTTCCTCCCCACCCCTCCCCTAGAAGTTGGGCAGGTGAGGCGATGCCTCTCCCATGAAGAGGTGGCAGTCAGGCTGGTACCATCACGAGGCGCCACAGGAACACGACACAGGCAGGTGCGTCAGCGTCTCCAGGGGGGATGGGGCGGGGCCTGATTCAGGCTGGGACAGCTGTGGGGACACGGGAATCCTCAGCCCAGGCAGGACCTCCAAAGGCATCCAGAAATATGGAGAGGCTTTGCAGGCACCTCGTGGGAGGCAGAGGGGAGGGGAGGAAGGGGAGCAAGACGGAGGAACCGGGACAGGGGGATGGCTGCGGCTCTGGGAGCAGGACAGCCCGCAGAGGAGGCCCCACACCTGGGTGAGGGAGTGGGCGAGGGACCGGGCCGGGGTCAGACAAAGCCAGGACCTCACTGTCACTTCCTCCGAGACGCCCCAGCTTACTCCCCCTGGGGTGCTCTCCCTGCATCATCTCGTTGCCTTGAACCCCCAATCCTGAGAGGCAGAGAGGAACCTCAGGTGAGGTGAGGAGATAAAGGGGAAGGTAGAATCCCCACCCAAGGTCCCACAGCCAGACGGCGGCAGGGCCTGGGGAAACCCTGGGTTTGAGGGCTCAGGGGGCCACCATGTACCCCGCATGCAGCCCCCTGGGGTGGGGCAAGCATGTAGGTGGGCACGGCTTAACACCTGGCATGGCACAGGGCAGAGCTGTCTTGCAATCACAGCCCCAGTGGGGGAGGTGACCTCTCTGACCCCAGGGCCGACAGAGCAGGGTCGGCACAGAGCGGCCCAGCCCAAGCCTCCATCGCCAGCGGTCTCCAGCAGGAGTCCTGGCTGGGATGTCCCATGGTGTGGTGACCGCAGGGGGCTGCCTTTCAGGAAAACAAACCTCCAGGGACACCTTGCTCCACTTGTCGCTGGCCTCAGGCTGGTGACTGTCCCTCTCTGAGCCTTGATTTTCTACGATATAGGACTTTGACGTTTATTTACGAAGTGCCTGCCACTGGGCAGTTTGGGGGCTTTCAACACATCAGTGAACAGAACAAATTTTCCGGCCTGCTGTGAGCCAACATACCAGCACGGAAGATGGGACATAAACAAACATGAGAGACGAGCGAACCTCAGAGAGTGTTAGATAGCACTGACGGAACCAAAGGGAAAGGAAAGCAGGGGGAATGTCACAGGATTAAATAAGGTATTGGGCTGGGCCTCAGCAAAGAGGTCAGAGTCCAGCAAAGATGTGAAGGAGAAGGAGGAAGCCATGCAGACACCGGAGAAAGACTGTTTTAAACATAGGGAAAGGCACGTGCAAAGGCCCTGAGGCAGGAGTGTGCCCAGCAGGTATCCAAAGGGCAGAAGGAAGGTCCGTGTGGCTAGAAGAGCTAGCTGTTGGGTGTGGCGGGGGGCGGGGGGGAGTCCTGAGACAGAGGCGGGTAGATGGAGTGAAGCAGGACAGACTTTGGGCCTGTACAGAGAGGTATGAAATGGGAGGAACGTTGGGACAAAGAGAAGGATCTGTGAATTAATGTACATCAGGCATTCAGTGTGAGTCAGTGTGTAAGTGATCAATTAATAGGAGTTATGATTATTGCTGCTTATAATTAGATGATTCCTAACCCTTTTATAGTGGGGTGGGAGTGCCTTAGGGCGCCCCCTCTGTGGGCAGAAGCCAGATTTGAGGGACCCAGACTGTCCCCCCCCATGGGCTGGGGGCTGCTCCCTCTCTCAGCCCCTCAAAAATTTTCCAGGGCCTCCCCGGGCCTTGGGAAGTTTGGGGAGGGAGAGGGCGGGGCCACAATCACAATGGCATTAAATCAGACCCCCCGCTCCAGACGAAATCGCACCGAGAAGTTGTTAATACCTTTATTATGGGCCAAAATGTATTCACGATATTAAAAGACATCCCATTTCTGCCCCCTGTGTCACATCTGAGATGTAGCGTAGATAAATGATCTATCACCACATGAGATCTACCGAAACCATTAGTAACCATGACATTTTGACGTCAGATTTTAAAAAATTCCTAAGTAATCTTTTTGATTTATGAAATGCTGTCTGGGTTCATCGAGAGAGATCTCAGATTTATCACCGCCTGGTTAGAATTATTAATGATTTTCAATTTGTAAATCTGAAGTCGAGAAAGTCTGTGGGCTCTGGGTGAAAACTCCCGCCGACCATGGCCCAGCCTCTCCTCCAGCCAGAGTTCAGCCCAGGGGGCGATGGTCTTTCTCGCCGACAATCTGACCCCTGGACATCGTGTCCCAGCCAAGCCCGTCCGTCCGCAGCATGCGAGACTGAGGGCAGAGCAGAGGCAGGACCTGCTCTGGGCAGAAGTATCGGTCCCGCTTCACAGGACAGAGGCCCACCTCCCTCCCCCAGCCTCACACCTAGGCCTGGAAAGCTGCTCCAGCAAATTCAGACAGGCCTGGCCAGGAGGGACATAGTGAGGGGTGGGGGCAGCCAAGAGCCCCGACCACCCCTTGGGTCTGGTTTAAGCTTCAACTCAGCCGTAGGCCCTTTACATCACTGGGAAACCCAGACCAACCCCTTTTTGCCCAAGGCAGTGGCCGAGCCACTGGATTTGGAAGTGACCCAGCGGCAAACGCCCCTTCTCGTACCAACCCGGGCCACAGACCCCACAGCAAAGGACCCCCCCACTCCCCCGTGCCAGAGAAGAACAGGCATCAGACACGCTGGTTTTTTTCTTGATCCACAACTCAAAGGGAAAATTGGAACCATATTTCTATAAGTTTCCAGAAGCTGGAAGGTGAATTTTTGATAAATGCAGGGAGACAGGTCATGCAGCACCCCGCTCTTCCCTCTGGGGTGGGTTCAGGTCCAGGGGCAGTGATGAGGCAGGAAATCCAAGCAGAGAAGGGAAAAGACAGAGGGAGGCTAAATGTCAGGCTTTCTCCGTTCATAGTCTCACGTCAGCGTCCCAAAACACCTGTGAGGGTGACATCGTTCCTCCCATTACACAGATGAGGAAAGTGAGGTGCAGAGGCCCAAGCAGCCTGAGGTCACACAGCGGCGAAGCGAAGGAGCAGGGTGAGGTCTCTGGCTGCGGCCGTTGTGCTTGAGGTCCAGACCTCTGGCCTCGCACTGGTCAAGTGCATCTTGCTGAGGTTTTCCAGGGACCCCCCCCCCCAGCACTGCGAGGCAGGCAGGGTACCTAGTTTAACCACAGTCACAAAGCTCACAAAGCTCGCTCACAAAGCTCATGGCACACACATACTCCACCCACACCCTCCCACATTTGCAGACATGGACACTGGCACACACGTGTCCCTCCTGCACAAGGATCCTGCCGGCCCCGTCCTCCAGCTCCACAAGCCTCCCCACATCCCGTCACAGCCTGAGGCCTGGGACCCATCCTGCAACCTCACTGGCACAGTCTGCTTCCCTGTGCCGGAGTTCAGGGGCCCTCAGAGCCTCAGCCCTCCCCCTGTCCATTCTTCAGGATCCTCTGCCCTGTTCTCTCTGGTGTCCTGGGGGGCAGGGGGTCCTGCATCTTAGACTCCCCCCACTCTATGCCCGGCAGCCGCTGTCACCTGCAAAGGGCTCAGGTCTTGTCCCTCCCTGCCTGGTCATAACCTACCCTGGCAAGAAGTCTCTGGTCGTGGTCACCTGGCCTCAGTTTCCCCCGGGGACCTCAGGTCAGTCCTCTTTGGAGCAGGTTGGCTGGAAGGACCACAGACAGGGTCAGCCCAGCCAGATGAGGCTGAGGGTTGGGAGGGCAGAGCTGCTCCAGACCGCGCAGCTGAGGGGCTCTCTCCAACGGCATGTGGTAGCAGGCGCAGCAAAGACCCACAGCCAGACGCATCCAAGCTCAGGGCTCGGCCAGGTGGGCGGGAGTGGGAGAGAGGATTGGGGCAAGCCAGGATTTGTTACAGCAGTGATGGAAAACTAGTCTCGATTCTGGGACCCAGAAGTCGGGTGCTGCTGTAACAAGTACGTAGAAAATGGGGAAATGCCTTTGGAAATGAACGGTGGACAGAGCTGGAAACTTTCTGAGACGCATGATAGAAAGAGCCTAGATGGCTTTGAGCGGACGCTGAGTAGAAATATGGAGGCTGAGTACGCGTCTCCTGGGAGATGAGGAGAACGTGGATCGAACCCAGGTTCTCAGGGGCACTGGGGCATCACACTGCGGTGGGGAAGCCAGAGGGAGAGATGGGTCCTGAACAAGGGCCTGAAAAGAAGCACTGATGAGAATGGCGGTGACCGTGGTGTTGATGGGGGAGGGGGAGGTGCTGGAAGTGACAGTGGTGCTATTTAATGGTGTGGCGACAGTGGTGACTCTGATGGTGCTCCAGGCACCTGCTTGAGAATTTGCCCAAGTCAGGGACCCACAGGGCAAACCGTTCCTTCTTCATGGCTGAGTTGGGAGTTTAGGCTCCCAGCATAGGGGCCAGGACTCACCTCCTGGGGAAGTGAACCCATTCTTGGCATTTCTGGAACTACCTGAACACCTGTGCTGGGACATGAAACCAAACAAGGAATGAAGCCAGGGCCTTCTCCAAGGGGAGGGGAAGAGTTTGGGGCTCAGCTTAACCCCGAGTGGAGTTGGAGGGAGGGGTCTGTGGGGCTGCAGATGCCCTTGGGCTGCCCCAGGATGAAGGGCCCTGAGTCTAAGCCGTCTGAGCAGCAGAGGGCCCCCCGCAGCGGGTGCCAGGATCTTGCACAGCAGCAGTTGGGGCAGCCCCTGGCCAGAAAACCAGGATGTCCTATGCCCACGAGATCACCCCCACCTGGGGAGGCAGGAGGGAGCCCCTGAGTGATGGGTCAATGTCTGGGCACCAGGTCCAGACGTCATTTAATTCAGAAAAGTCAAGGGAAGGGATGAACAGAGGGACGTCCGAAATCACCTGCATTTCCGAAGCACACGCTGAGCGTCAGCCTCGCACCGGCTCTCTGGAGACCCATGGCGTCCCATGGAGGAAGGTGCAATGATTAGCCCATTTCACAGATGAGGAAGCCGAGGCCAGGGCCTCACTGGGATTTCACCTACGCTCAACCTATACTCACACCCTGTCCATTTTGCCCGAGGACTCTGAGTACCCTGGCTTCATCATGCTGGGGTCCCTAGAACTGCTGAGGGTCAGCTGTGGCCATGACCCTTCCTCGCAGGGGGCCTTAGGCCATATCCTTCCCTAGAGCTGCTAGGAAACACAGCCATCTTGTGGATTTAAAACAACAGAAATGGGTTCTCACACAGCTCGGGAGACCACCAATCTAAAAATCAGGGTGTTGGTGCATTGGTTATTCCTGGAGGCTGGGAGGGAGAATCTGTTCCATATCTTTTTCCAGCTTCTGTTGGTTGCAAGAAAACCTTTGATGTCCCTTGCTTTGTAGAAATATCACTCCAATCTCTGCCTGGGTCTTCAAGTGGCCTTCTCCCTATGTGTATGTGTGTGTGTGTGTGTGTGTGTGTGTGCGTGTGCGCACATGTGTGTCTGCTCTCTTCTTGTAAGGTAAGGACACAAGTCACATTGGATAAAGGGCGTCCTTTAATCCAGTATCACCAGTTACCTTAATTTTACTTGCAAAGATTCTTTCCTAAAAAGGTCGCATTGCCATTTCCTGGGGATTAGGACTCTACCCTATCTTGGGATATTCGGATAATTCAACCCATGACACAAGCCTCAGGGTTTCCATCCACTCCGCTAGAGTGTTAGCCACCCCCCGGGGATGCGGGGTTTGCGGTTTATCTTGATGTCCACTGCTTCTGCGGGGCCCAGATGCCCCGCCCGCACACAGTAGGTCCTCCGCAAATGTCATCGAGGCAGAAAATAAATCTCAAAAATCCTTCCTGCCCCTAAGATAGGAACATACCCACAACCGCCCTAATACATGACCTATCCTAGACGCGTGGGTCGTGCAGCACAGAGACACACCCAGAGACACACGCCGTCAAACACGGGCCACCCCCTGGCGCTCACACCAGCACCGCACAGTGCCCAAGGGACGCCCACCCAGAGCCAGGCGCCAGCCACCGTGCGGCTCTAGAGACCCTCTCCTTACAATGGCCAGATGCCACAGATTGTTAAAGCCTCAGACATCTATTCTGCTGTTGTGACCCACCAGGGGCAGGGGGAACGCTATTCCCGGAGGCCTTATTTTATCCTGTATTCATCGCTGAAGGCTTGGAAACTCTAATTTTGTTATAATGTGCAAATTAAGCAACTGTTTCCAGCGGAGCAGGTGCCAGTGGGTCAGGGGGGCCGAGCTGGGGCGAGGAAAAGCCGGCGAGCACCCCGGGCACTCAGCGGAGGCGAGGAGGGGACAGCCCAAAGGCTGAACAGCAGCTCATTTGGATAAGACACAGGAGCAAACCTGCTCCTGTGGTTGCAAATGTCTCCCCGAAGGACTTGTCTGGATTGGGTGTTCCTGCATCTGGAGTGCTGATGAATGAACAGGTACGGTTCGCAACACCCTTGGCTCAGCGATGTGCAAGGAAGACCTCATCGCATCCTTGCCCGGTCCTGGGAGGGACCACTTCCAGTGTACCCATGCCCAGATTCCTGTGTGGGCCCATAGGGCTGGTCCCCAAAGGTCAAGTTTCTTCCATTCGGACACCCCACCTGGATGGGACTCTGTTGGTGGGAGCCTGAGCATCATGATGGAGAAAATGATAAAGATTACTGAAAGAGACTATATGATTTCCCTTATACCTAAACTCTCAAAAACAAAATAAATGAATAAACAGAAGCAAACTCATAAATACAGAGAAAAAACTGGTGGTTGTGGGGGGTGGGGGGTTGACAAAAGTAGTGAAGGGGATTAAGAGCTACAAACTTCCAGTTATAAAATAAATAAGTCATGAGGATGAAAAGTAAAACATAAGGAATATAGTCAATAATAGCATAATAACTGCACAGTGACAGATGGTAGCTACACTTACTGTAGTGAGGATTTTGGAATGTATGTAAGTGTTGAATCACGATGTTGTACACCTGAAACTAATACAATATTGTAGGTCAACTATACTTCAATTTTTTTTAATTAAAAAAAAAACTTTAATGGAAGGCATTAAAGAAAATCTAAATAAATGAAGATAGACATCTCGTTCACAGATTAAGCCTCAATATTTGAAATATATCAGTTCTCCTAATGTGATCCAAATCAAAATCTCAACGAATTTTTTTAATGGCACTTGACAAGCTGATTCTAAAATTTATGCAGAAATATAAAGGACCATGAATTTCCAGAAGATTCCCACAGAACAAGGCGAGAGAACTTGCTCTATCAGACAGCAAGCCTCGGTGGTATGGCCACAGAGACACACATAGAGTCCAGCAGCTGCGTGAGCCCAGAAATAGAACTACACACACTGGACAGTTGATTCACGAGGGAGATGTTACTGCAGATCACTGGCAAAAAGATGAACTTTCCAATAAATGGTATTGGGACAATTAGACCCCTACCTCACACCTTACACAAAAAGCAGTGACCAAAGAGGAAAACACTTTGCTTAATTACTAATTAAGTATTGTACTTCCGTTCATTAAAACACTCTGCAAATCAATAAGAAAAAGACAAACATTATAGAAATGGGCGAAAGGCTTCAACAGGTGCTTCATAGAAGAGAAGGCTCGAACAATAAACACATGAAAAGATGCTCAATCTCATTAGTAATCATTTGAATGGAAATTTGAATTAAAATCACTTTGTTATATCATCATCTAACCACCAGGTTGGAAGAGAAGATGTAAATACTAAATGTTAACAAGTACGTGGGATCAGTACCACCGCTTTGGAGAATGATTTGGCCTTCCTAGTAAAGTTCAAGAGCGGCATCTGTGCAATGCCAGATTCACGCTGGAGAAACTCTTGCACCAGGGCACCAAAGTGAGCTGAACAGCACTATTCCCATTCCTGTGCCTCTCCTTCCCCCAGACCAGGCTAGGGGAGTTCCTCTCCGGGTCCCTCCTGAGCCAGCACTCTGGGGAAGAGCTGATTCTCCACCACTGAGGGCTCTCCCTTCTGTAAGAGGGCTTCCCCAGGGCTTCCCCAAATCCTTGCCTCCCCGTATACCTTGGGGCAACACAACCCACTGGTCAATTTTGCAAACTTGACTTCTTCTTCCAAACCTCTTTAGGGAAGGTGTGGTACTCAGACCTAGACCCCAAGGCAAATCCTTTCCTGTTTAGCCCTCTGCTTCCTCCTCTATTACAGGGGCTGAGCAGGGAGTCAGCTGTTGTGGGGAGGGGGGCGCTGGGAGCTCTGTGGGAGGAAGTCACTCTCCGTCCTTAGGATGCACCGCTCCCTTCAGTCTTACCTGGACCTCCATTACCTCCATCTAGACTCTGCCTTTCTCTGAGCCTCTTCTTTGCAGAAACCTTCCTCTACCTCCAGCCCGTGAAGCTCTCTCCCTTCCCAAAGCTTCCCATCTATCAGCAAGTCAACAGAGATGTCCCAGAAGATCATCACATAGAAGGACACATTTCTGCTGTAGGAGAAACTGGGAGAATTCAACAGCCTCAGGTCCTGATGGGGAGGTTGCTCAGGCAGTGGTGTGGAGGGAGAAGGGCGGGGAAACCACCGTGTAACCAGCTCAGCCCCCGTCACCAGCACAGCTTCTGGCACATAGTAGGTGCTCAGTACATCATGGTTGACCATCAAACCCAACAACTGGGTTATAGTCAGACTTCATGAACCCAAGCATCTAGGCTGATACACATGGTTTTTGATGGACACACGCAATCATACCTACGTGTGACCATGAACATTGACATGCTAAATATCTACCTGCACACACACTCTCTCTCTCTGTCTCACACACACACACACACACATTGTCCCAATGCCGAGGTCCGCTCCAGCCAGCATCCTAATGCACATAAATGCTGCCTCTCACACAAAGCTCATTTATTTTGATTTATGAATATTACAAAAATAAACCTGAGCGTCTTCTTGGGATTCTCTGATCCTAACATAGGTCCCCACGATATTGCTTTTCTGCTCCTGGTTACCTGAAATTAGCAGAGTAATTCGAAATCTGCATCTTTATTTAAAAGAAAAAACTGTAGATGCAGAATTATAAAAATTTAATATGCTCCCAGGAAAATGAAAAATGAGAGGTTGTGATCTCGTCTAACACTTTCAAATGTGTTTATTAATTCATGTTTTAAATCATAAGTTTCATTCGGTGAGAGCCATGCACAGCAATAAGCCCGTTTTAAAATATTAATGAATAAACAATATTTCTCTATTGAAATATAACATGCTTCTTTGAACAATGGACCACCAGTAATAAATCAAAACCAGGAGAAAATTGCATTTCATATTTAATACAAGTTGAACTCTGCCTTTTTATAAATGATATCTTTTTTGTTTAATTGGCGTCAGTTCAGATCTAGCAGATTGCTAATAAAATTCTGGATTTCCATATTTAATGATGCGTACACTTTCTGCTGAAATTTTACCAGGAAAAAGGAATCAGCCTTTTATTATCTCCTGAGATGGCGGTGAGAGGTGAGGCCAAGGCCTCTGTCCAGGCTTGAGAAGAGGGGGGTGGACGGAGCAGAGGGGGTGGGTTGAACAGGCTGGGCCTCTCCTAGGGACCCCACGTGGCAGCTGACATCCCCTGACGACCCTTCTGCTGACCGGAAGTAGTCATTCCAACCAGAAGGGCCAGAGACTGGTGTCCCCTTCTGATCGGGGGCACTGTCATAATAACAACAGAAAGAAGAGAAGCCACTCTATCCCAATTGCCACGCGTGCATCAGCTCTTTAATCTTTATGCCAGCCCTAGGAGGAAGGGAGGAACAACATCTCCCCATTTTACAGGTGAGGAAATTGAGGCCACGCAGTAGAGTGAGGAGGCGCTGTGCCCATGGTCACACACAGCGGGTAAGTGGCAGGATTTAGGCTAACCCCGGGGCCCCAGCTCTTCATACAACAACACGCTGCCTTGAAGGACATGCATGATCTTGGGTCTCAGAAGACCTCGGTTTTATCCACAGTGAGTCAAGTGGGACAGTGGCTGGAATGTGAGTACAAGTCACAGGACCGGATACGAAAGGACAGCTGGCCACGGCCTCTGGTCCCTGCAGGGCCCTTTGCTGCACCAGCCAGCTCCATCTTTCCGTCAATGCTGGGAGGCAGGTGCTTGACAGCTAAGGAAACTGAGGCACAGGGAGGTTGCACAACTTGCCCAAGGACACGCAGCCGGTATGAGGCAGAGCCAGACTCAATGACAGGCAGTTTCGCTCGGAGCCCATGTTCATGGATGCTCAGCCCTAGGGGGCTTTCCTAGTCATGGGGCCACATTGAACCCCCCGGCACCCATTTCTGTCCCTGTGACGGGGCCAGGAGCCGCTGGGCTGTGAGGTGTAGCTCCTGGCAGTGCACCTGGAGGGACGCAGCTGGAAGCAGGCTCCATGCATATCGGCTGAGTCTGTGACAGTGGAGGTCTCGGAGCTGAGAGGTGGTTGGGTCCCCAGGTCCAGCGGGGAGGAAATGCTGGCCATTTGTTGTCCTGAGGGGCTTGTGAACTCAGTAGTCTTCCTGAAGGTGTCCCTGGGATCCCAAGTTGCTGGGGACAGGAGCCCATGGCTCTGATGGGGGTGGTGGTACGCCTGAGGAGGTCTCTACTCAGGTCCCAAGTCAGGCTCACCAACAGTGACTGTCCTTTGTGTTAGAAAGAGACACTTTGATAAGCCAGTCAGGCACAAAGCATTAAAAATGGGAGTTTTGGCTTCAGACTCACGCAGGCTCATGTTCCGGCTCTGTGTGTCTTTGGCCAAGTGGCTTCAGTTTCCGTGTCTATAAAGCGGAGGTGATAACAGGTCGTGTTCACGAGGCTGCTGTGAGGGTTTGGAGAGTGAGCCTGGGGAGGCAGCGAGCAAGCATCCTTGTGGCTTCTCTGACAGTTCTGCTCACTGTGCCCCCTGCTCTCTGCACAGACTTGTCCCTGGCCTGGTCTGCCCTTCCCTGAAGCTTCCCCTCTAACCCCCATGCTGTGTCCTAATCCTCTCTTCCTGAGGTCCCTACCTGGACGTCTAGAAGGGGCTGCAGAGCCTGGCTCTGTCAGAGGGCGCAGAGGTCTGGGTTCAGCCTTAAAGGACGGGCATTCATCAGGGACACAGTAGGGGAACAACGTCCCAAGAAGAGAGAACAAGGAAACTCAGGCTCAAGAGGTGACATCCCATGTCCAAGGTCACACAGATGGCGGGAGGCAGAGCCAGGAGTCAGGAGGCAGAGCCAGGGTGGGCTTGGAGATCTGCTCACACTGAATGGCTGGTGGGCAGTGGGCACAGTGGCCAGGGGCTGGAACTAAGGGCACAGCGCCTGGGGCCTGCACTCACCCACGGGGCCCAGGTCGGACTCTGCCCGTAACAAAGTACATGCAGGACACGTGCCCCAGGCTCTGTGCTCAGCTCTTCTCATTCATCATGACAGCTGCCCTCCCAAGTCCACTTGCCTCCATTAGTTACGGTGCCAGGCCCGGCCAAGCCCCAATACGTGGCTCTTCCTGTCCCTTGTGCCCAACCCTGTGACCCGTAGACATGGACAGGACCACACGGAGCCTGAGACACACATCTTGTATGCACTGCAGGGCACACATACTCAGGTGGCCTGGGCAATAGAGGCATGGGTGGGACACTTGCAAGCTCTGATGGGTGACGGGGGATGACTCTCCTTGTCCCCCAGAAGGGAACGGTGGCCCGGGTTGGTGGCCCAGGTGCACAGGAGCCCCTCTTCAGTCCAGCAAGTGGCTGCTGGGAGGGGCCACCTCCAGCTCTGTGGGAGATCATGGACAGGTGGTGTTACCTCTTGGAGTCTCAGAGTCCGAGCACGTGGGGCTCTGTGGGCATTAAATAAGATGCTATACAGAAAGCACCTGGCCCAGGGCTGGTCCGCAGGAGGTGCTCAAGAAATCGCAGCTGTCAGCCCCAAGAAGGCACCTTGCTCCTGGCACCAACGCACATTTCACACGTAAAACACCACTGCGCGTGGGAGACTCGTCCACACCAGAAGGGCGTTGCTCTGGAACACTGCCTCTCCTGCCTCCGCTTCTGGCTAGGGAACGGCACAGGCTGCTGCCCAGTGCGGGGTTACAGGGTAGTTCTAACCTAGTCTGCACGGCCACACTGCTCATGCGCAGCTGTGCACGGGGCTGATCCTTGTGCCACATTAGCTGCTCATTTAGGCTCCAGAAACTCTCGAACACACATGTAGGCGCCCCTGAGCCCACCTGTGCCCGTGTGCATCTGACTGTATTATATGCATGGACAGGCCCCTTAGCCTCTCATGGGGTGTGAGTTTCTGTGACTGATGGCTCTTATTTCCTTTGATCTTGTGAATGGGTTGTGGGATCCTCATTTCTCGACTCTTGGGGTTCAGAAATCCACCAACCTTTCCAATACCTGCATGAGTGTTTGCTATCTGAACCAGGCCCAGGCCCAGGGTCTTGGCTTCTCAAGGGCTGGGGCCTGATTTCATTCATCTCTGGGTCCAACCCTTAACCCATTGCTTGACCAAGAAAAGGTGATCTGATGAAAATCCATGAGATGAATATATTTCACCCAATCTGGAGTGAAACATAAGCAGCTTGGGGCCCACGCCATGCCCCAGTTTCCTTCCCTATGAGGTGAGGATGCTTCTGTCCCCCTAGAGAAGAGCAGAGAGGAAACGTGAGGGTTCCCTACCCAGGACGTGGGAAAGAGACTGGGATCTTAATCCAGGCCTCCTCAGAAGAAAGCCTCAGGCTCACCGATCTTCCTTCAAGGGCCGTTCATCTGCTCGAGAACCTCCGACAAGCGCTGATATGTGCCTCTCTCAACCGGCTGGCCTGACATGAAAGCTGAGATACACTTCTTAGGAAGTGTGTGTTTCTGGATATTAAAGAAGACGTATTTGCGTGCACAAGTGTCAGATTTCCACAGGATATTTTTGCAAAACCACATAGCCTGGAGATTGTTTTATGTACAAAGATAAGAAAGCCTGACCCATAAGCTAATTGAATCATGCAAATAACTACTTAGCCACAGGAGAGATTCCTACAGGCAGGCTGAGAGCCCACGTGAAGGACAGCTTTGGAGGGCGATCTATTTTGTAAAGTTTACTCTCGCGGTATAACTGCCTCAAGATTAATGGGAACGGTGGCCCTAGACCTTGTTTTGCTTGGCTCTACCAACTGAAATAGTAAAAGTTGTATTTATCATAGACAATTTGCTGCAGCTGATTAACATTAATCTGATTTCCTGTGAGTCAATTTCCTTGAGATATAGTAAACAGGCCAATTACCTGCTCTCCACTTCTTTTACGGTAAAGATTTAGATATTCGCGACAGAGGTGTATGTAGATATATGGGACTTCTGGCTATTTTAGTAAAACAAAAACAATGCTTAATCTAAGTAAAGTCTTTCTTGTTGGTCTAACATTTCATCAGTCTAGAATTTTAAAGGGTATACTTAGAGAGGGTGCGAAGCTTTGGGGTCTTTTTTCAGTAGCTATCTGAGGCTCACTCGTATCGGAGGAACTCTTACTTGTTCTTAACTGGTATCTCACGGAAGCCCGGAAATGAAGTGAAGGTGACGAGACTGGTTATTCTTTTAATAAGTGACAGAAAAGGTCTTTCCATCAAACAAGTGCCAGGGGCATCGTCAGGTCAGGAGAATGTGAGCTCCTGGGTTCAAAGTGTGGCCCCTTGTTGTCCCAACTCTGTGACTTTGCGGCATTCGCGTAACTTTAATGAGCTTTACTTTCCTAATCTCTGTCAGTGGGACCAAGAGCTTCCTTGGGGCATTCTTAAAACGCAGGGATCAGGGGAGGACATGCCACAGCGGTCCAGGAGCCGGTCAGGAGAGCCAGAGAGAGCCGTTGGTCGGCAAGGGCTCGTCCTCCAGTCCCTGTTTCCCCGTCATTTCCAAGTCCCTCGGTGACCGGGGCAGCTTGACACTCCCTGGCCCGCTCCCATGGCGGTGGAGTTAAGACATTGCAACATTTAATCATGAAAGCAAAAAGTTTATTCATGTTTGAAACTACATAGAGCTACCACGAGGAAGACTTTTTCAATCCAGGGTGTAATCCAGTTAGAAAGGAACACGAAACATTTTTAATACATTAGAATCACCGCCACAAATTATTTTCATGACTCAATCAGTTTCAGAATCGCATACAATACAAAAAGAGAGGAAGGAGAGGGGCCCCAGCGCGCAGGGTCAAGTGTACGGTACCGAATACTGGACTCCGAATGCATCACGATCGGCGCCGCTTTTTTTTTCTTTTTTTCTTTTTTGCATGGATTAGTAACAAGATGAAGGACATTCAAAATGCTTTCTCAGTATTTACAACAGTTCTACTGATCCCGTGTTCATTGAAGACCCAATGTTTCCACTCTCGGTTTTTTAAAGGTTGCAAATGCAACCCTGATTTTTTTTTTTTTCTTTTAAAAGATTACAATGTACAATTACATTTTATGAAGGGAAACAAAGAGTTAATTACAAGATGCAAAAAGGTAAGAAAGAGACGAACTACAGCGTGAGTATTGTTCAGAGGTAGTAAGTGAGCACTCTAAGCTACAGAACATGTTGAAATTCTATTGGTTTGTATGAGTTCGCATGAGGTAATCAAGCTGTGTTTTGATTGGTGAGATGTATAAATACTCTTTTGCTACACTATATACAACACTCCAGAGAGCAGGGCCCTTGCCGATGCCCAGAGGACGGAGCAAACCTTGACAAGCCCGTGCAGCACCCAGCGCACACCGTACAACCCCAGACAGATCTCGTGTTCACCTCTATCAGCAGCAAGCATCTTCATCCCCCAGAACAATCTGGATCCATAATTTAATTACCGAGCAGACTCTGGGCACTGGTGCTTCCAGAGAGAGAAAAGATGCTACCAGTCTCTGATCTAATTATAACATAAGAGATCGAAACACAAACGTGACCAGGAAGATTCTTAAACAAACCGTTAACAGAGATAGCCAAACAGCTCCTTTATTCCAACCCCATTAGCGATATGAAAGAAAGACAATCAAAGTCTGCGATGGAAATATGCGAGAAAGTCAATTTAGGTGAGGTGAATCTTTGCATCTGCTTTAACGATTGAGGTTTAGCATATATTGTACTTTTTACCCTTAAGGCCAAGTAATTGGCAACTGTGAGACCATTAATGTAAAATATCGATAATAAATTATGATAAAATAGCTACAGGACTGTCAACAATGTTAAATCTTGGCCTAATTGGATAAAGTGCTTTTTTAACATTGTGTGTTTTTAAGTATAAATACAAATGATTATGATTCCTTAAAAAACTGATTTACCAAGTTCTCTAATAAGACAAGGTTTTACAGTAAAGCTGTAGACGGTGGGCTACAAAAACGCTTTCCTTTTCCTCCTATTGCTCTGAATGCACTTATCAAGGCATGTCAGCTCAGGGAAAAGTGTTGCCGGAAATTAGTTAGAGGTATCCGAGTGCACACTTCCTGGGCCTTCTGTAGGGGAAGTCACAGAAGATGGAGTTGTTGCGTCCTGCCAGCCTCCATTAGCCTGAAAGGAGAAACACAGTTCAACGGGTGCACGTCTCCAGATTAATTCTCCTCCCCAATTTCAAATACCCAGATGACAACGTGAGAGCAAAGCTACATTAGCAAAATGTATTTTCTAAACCCACTTTGGCAGGAGTTTGAAGCATGTGTTAAAGTGGGATTAAATGCATGTAAAACAAATCCATCCCACCAAGTAAAGTCTTGGCAATAAATCAGCTCACTGAAGGAGGGCCTCGGCGAGCCTCAAGCGGGCGTGCGGCTTGGCCTCTGATTGGCTGTAAAAAATAAAGTGACTCGGAGAGACATCTTTTCGCAAGAGAGCAGTGGAGAAGCTCGAAGCGGTGCCTCCACCAGACCTTGGGCTCCACGAAGTATAAACTTCAGCCCCACTTAATCCTCGTTTCCATAGAGAAGTTGCCCCCCTCCCCTTGCCACGCACGCCTGACAGCCAGCTACTGTAACCCTTGGAAAATGAAGGCCAGAATTTCCCTCCAAATAGCATCTTCCGGAATGAAAATGCATGAACTGCGGAGGGGCCCACTATTCAAATCTGTATTCCAATTATCTCTAACTGGAGCGCCTCTCCGGGAGGTTGCTACGGCTGCTCACGTGCCGCTGGCCCTTCCTGCCTCGGACCTGCGTCGCCGTAACAGTGCTCAGAAACAAATTCGCCTTCTGTCTCGGCCCATAGAGGCAATTGCTGAAATCAATGTCTGATCAGATTTCTGCTGTGGCAGACAGCTTGTCGCTACATATTTTTATGTCAGTCAAGAAGAGGGAGGTGCTGGGCTCGTGAGTTGGGGAACACTGAGTGGAAGTGACGGGGCGGGCCTTTCCGGAGAGAAGGCGGCGAGCGGGAGCGGGCTGCCACCCAGTGCCTGCGGCTCAGACCCGCCTCCCGCGGTGCTGTCCCCAGACCCGGACCTCCCGCGCCAGTGTTGGGTGGGTCACGAGGCCCCCCTGCTTCTTTCGCCTCCGTCCGCGCCTTCTTCCTTGAGTTCACCTAAAAAGGCTTCTTTGAGGCCTGTGCCACTGGGCCCGGAGAGAACTCCCCCCGGGGTCCCCGCCCAGCCTGCGGCCGGCTTCTGGGTGAGCCCTGTGCTCAGTGGTCCCGCGCCTTTCTCCCAGGGTCACTGTTCTTGGAGAGCGCCCTGTCTTCTGATTGCACCCTGCTGCACAGAAGGCACCTTTCCTGCCTCCAGGCCCAAGAGAAAGGGAGGGGAGGGGCAAACAACGAGGCAGAAAGGGGCGCCTGGGTGGCTCAGTGGTTTGGGCTGCTGCCTTTGGCTCGGGTCATGATCTCAGGGTCCTGGGATCGAGCCCCGCATCGGGCTCCCTGCTCCGCAGGAAGCCTGCTTCCCTCTCTCTCTCTCTCTGCCTGCCTCTCTGCCTACTTGTGATCTCCGTCTTTCAAATAAATAAATAAAATCTTTAAAAAAAAAAAAAAAAAAAAAAAAAAAAGAAAGGAGCAGAGCCAAAGGGAAAAGGATTTGCCGGGCTGGAGGCCTATCAGATTCCAGCCAGGAACAAGGTAACTCCAAGGCGACGCGTTTCTGAAGCCTCGGTTGTGCCGGCTGGACGGTGACACGCGCACGTGTATTGGTGGGACTCTAAGCCATCCTCTTCTCTATCTAAACGGTAAGCCGTTTTTGCCCCTCAGGTATGAAAATCTACTTAGAAAAAGAAAAACTCTTACACAGATACAAGTCTGAAGATATTCCATCTGAAGTAAACATCATTCCTCTTTTATCCAAATTTATAAACAACAAATGTACAATATTTTTACCCAGCGTGGCAGCTGGAGGAGAGGTTGTCAGCAAGCATTCTTTTTTTCAAAATAAATTAATCCTTCCTCTGGTGGTTTGAGATTATGCAGTGTATTATACAACAGCGCCTTATCAAGCCTCATCAGTGAAGATGGAATTCATGTCTCTAAAATGCTGCAGGCAATCACAGTTTCATATTTTATCATGTTGATAAGGATATCGCACATTCTCTGAAGCATTTCAAAACACTTAAATGAAAAAGGAGAAATGCAACTAAAAGGCTTTTTATATGGTTTGTTGTGGGTTATTATGAGTTATTTATAAACCCAAAAAGAAAGATTTGACATTTCAAATGTAAAAGATTTGAGTATTTAATGGTCCTTTCTTCCCTTTACAATTGAACATCCTCAATCACTTTTTCAATCATTAATATTTACTTTCACAGCAAGCGAAGGCCCTAAAAAGGGAGAATTTTGTCCACTTTCCTCCTGACTCTACCACCATGCTTTGCGCAGTTCGTTTCCTCCTGAAGTCTGGAATCCCAGGTTCTGTCCGCTCCTGCCCGCCCCAGCTCCAGCCTGATGCCCAAGGACCACCTCCCTACCCTGGCACCCTTTCCAGACCTGCGCGTTCTGCCATTTTCCATCTATGTCGGTATAGGGTAAAAGTAAAATTTCGGTGAATTGGTTACACAAGCTAAAATGATTTCCTCCATAATGAAAAAAAAAAAAAAAAAAGAGGCCACTAAAAGTGCCACTAAGAGTGCCGAACAAGTCTTCTATCCCACATCGACAATGCAGCCAGCTTGTTCTTAAGAACAGAATTTTTTGTTTAGTTTGGTCTGGGGCCCTCCAAGTCTGCCCCTTCATGTGGGCTTTGTGTGGGAATGTTTCCTGCTGCTTGATTTGAAGATAAATGACCTGCTTTCCACCATCTCCTTGGAACACAGCACAGCCAGTAGGAGCTGGCATCTTAACGGGCCGACATTTGAGTTCCCTATTGGTGACAGAATGCCGGCCGCCACTTGGAGCATTTGTGAGGACTTCTAAGGGCATCTGGGTAACATTAAGTGTTTGTGTTCATAAAATGAAAGTGCAGCAAAAATGCTGCCTTCCCGACCTGAGAACAAGATGAGAAGCCAAGTCAAATGGCCATTCATTTATTTATTAGTCACTGTTTACCTGACGCTGTTCCTACAGCTCTTTGAATCTGGTTCCCCAGGGTACTCACATTTAAATTATGTGGACTGTACAGTGAATTTCCTCCAAGACCATCACTGTAGCCTCCCGTCTGATTGATAACATGACGGAGGGTATCCACCTAGAAGTGAGACGAAACAAAATTCATCATCCCAAATCTATTAAAACATCATCATTTACAAAAGGAAACAATTTGAATTATGTGTGCCATGAGGGTTTAGCATCTTCAATGAAAGACAAATTTATCAATCAAATGTGACTGGCAGAATTTCAGCAATTCTTTGCATATTTAAACTTACACATCTTTGTTTTTCATGGCAGCCCAACAATAACACCTTCGTGGCAATGCAAACTTTCCATCTACATGGAAAATGCAAACTTCCCGTCTATATCTTCAACGAAATGTGCGTGGCTATGGGTGCAAACTACTTATAAATATGTATACTGGATCTCTCTCTCTCTCACACACACACACACATGCGCACACACGCACGCACAGGCTGCACACCCAAGCACACACACACAAGTAGTTGCTCTCGATTAAGAGAATGAGAAAATATACTTTAAGAACTCAGGGGTATTTTTAATTCTGACTTTAAAAATTTCAGAAATTAAAGAGTGATATATTTTTAAACCACACATACGCTGGCACACACAATTTGTTGTTGTTGCTGTTGTTACAAAAGTAAGATGCACCCAACCCTCTCCATGAGCTCAAGCCAGAGCCGAATGCATTCACAAAGTTTATCAGGTTTGAATCATCAAAAGTCACTGTTCACCTGACTTCTCGTTAAATTAAATGGTGGGGAAGATGGGTCCCATTTGGAAGCACCCAGCACAGGTTCTGCATGGATGTGCAGACCACTTCCACGGGGGGAAGAGTATGGAGTTTTGAGCCCAAACCCTACCCTGCCAGAAAGGCCCCAGTTGGGGCATTTCTCCTACCTGTGATTGCACATTGGCTCCGACTTGGGACCCTTGGTAAGAATCCCCATTCAGACTCTGCATGTTCATGAACATGTCCCCAGAATTTGGGAGGTTAAAAGAACCAGAAGAACCTGGAAAGGAAAGAGTTAAGTAGCTGAATAACAGAGAGCTACACACATAATCCTCAAAGACCTAGAGGCAGGGAGAGGAGAAAAGGTGCAGAAGGGAAAGGTTGTGTACAACATAAAGCATTTCCGGATCTAAGAAGATGGAGGGTAGCTCCAAAGAGGTAGGTCCTGCGGTTCATTTTGCAGCTAGGAAAGTCCTACCAATGGGGAAGCCCAAATAAGAAACAAAGAGGAGATGGAAGCAAATAGAAAAACACCCAGCAGCCGGCCCCAGGCCGCCCCCTTGTTTGCATTTCTCTCTAGGACTTGGTCGTTAAGTGAGTTCTTCACCGTCATAAACTGTCATGGTGGACAGTCATGCGGAGAAAAAACATTTTTCTGAAGCTCTTTCTTAGCCATATACCTTCTACCTAAATTTCATCTGTTCATGTTTCATTAAAAAGAACAGGGGGTAAGGGGTCTGGGGCGAGGGAGGTGATGGGGGAGAGGGCAGGAGAAAGAAAACAAAACAAAGAAATAATAACCCTTCGCTTTCTGAACTTTAAAAGATATATTTAAAAGACCTCCTTAGAAAAGTGCCTTGAATTGCTCCCCAAGTCCATCTGCCTGGACTGGCTGCACACCGATCACGGTTACCCAAGTTCCCTGTCATGTATAGATGTTTCTAACTCCATCACGAACGTCACGTAAAATGTGGCCCAAATGTACCACGATATTGCGGACACTGCATCCGTGTAAGAGGCACTGCACCCCTCACGGCTCATCACCTACCAAGTCAGCACAGATGCTAAAGAAATGCCAAGAAGGGCAGCAGGCTGGAGTCTGCAGCTGTGTTAGGTAGGAAGCACAGCTGTACCCCAACATTTTAGCTTCATTACGCACAGCACCAGGTCACCTTCCCACTTCTGCTATCTCCTTCATTCTTTGACAAACCACTACGGACCTTAAAATGATACATGGAAGAATATAGTTAAAATATTTATTAGTGATAGCACTCCGCATAACTGCTGAATTAAAAACCACCATGAGGTGTAAATAAAGGTTCCAGAATCTACCAGTAGCGAGTAGCACTTGTTAGGAACAGTGGGTTTATGGACTCTGGCCATCCACTTATTCGCCGGGCCCTAGAATAAGCCCTCGTTTTAATATAAATCTTCCTTTATAACTCCACTGGGTCCTCAGTAGGGCTGCTGTGTCCTGGCCTGTGGGACCACGTTTTGTGGCACAAGGCTGCCCGAGCCAAGTAGGGAGCGAGCGGCCAGTACGCACCAGAATTTGGCGTGGTGGGCGAATTGGTCTGGTTGTTCTGAACGGCGGCGGCGACTGCGTGTGCGGCCGTCACGGCAGTCTTTGCGGCATAGAGGTTGGCTTCTTCCTGAAACTTGCCGATATTCTTCTTGTACCTGATTCGTTTGTTGCCAAACCAGTTGGATACCTACAAATTGCACGGACATAAGTGAAGGGGAAGAGAGGTCAACCTTCCAGCAATAACCATTGGATACCAAGAGGACACCTTGGGAAACACTCAGTTCTTAACTTACACCATGGTTTTCGAGGTTCACTTTTGCTTTCTGCAAACCTTGACACTCAGAGTAACACCACTTCTTGGAGTTAGCCACAGTCACATTAAAAAGGACAGGAGCACTGTTCACAAAAAGTATTCAGTTGGTATATACCGATCAGTATTTAAGTGTTCAGGCTCCCTAAAAAGGAGCTGAAAAAACTAAACGGAACATTTGTTAAGTTAGGTAAATAACAAATTTTTGTGAAGGAATGACTTCTTGCTTTTGGGTCCAGAACGATTTTGGCAGTTGGACAGCAGAATCGTGTTTGGTCTGCTGAAAAGAGTAACATCAATTAATAATGGATGAACGACCCCTTTGTCTCCTGTCTTAGAAGGTTCTGTGTGTCTGCCAAGATGGCTGCTCAAGCTCGGCCAGTTACCACATGAGAAGGTCACAACTTGAAATTCAAGTAATTCCAATAAGGTCAAATGCAAATACAGGGGAGCAGCTCTGACTTCATCAGGTGGAATATACTTGTGTCTTTTACACACTACTTATGACGTCAGCCCATGCAAGTGGAAGAGCTTTCTTTCTTTCTTTCTTTCTTTTTTTTAAAAGACTTTATTTATTCATTTGACACAGAGAGAGAGAGAGGTCACAAGTAGGCAGAGAGGCAGGCAGAGAGAGGAAGAAGCAGGCTTACTGCTGAGCAGAGAGCCCAATGCGGGGCTCGATCCCAGGACCCTGAGATCATGACCTGAGCTGAAGGCAGAGGCTTAACCCACTGAGCCACCCAGGTGCCCCTTGAAGAGCTTTCTAAAGAGGAACTTGGCGACAGGAAGATTTCATCACATTTCACTGACAGCAAAACTTCAGCCCAAGACTCATTGCTCATAGTTACGTGACGTGTTCAGGCACCTATAACTGAGCTAGATAAAGCAACAAAACCCACACAGCAGGTTATAAAAAGGAACCCACCTGCTACATAAAAGGCTCTGAGCTCCCTTTTGCTAAAGTAACAGTTTAAAAATACTCTTTAATAATTTCTTAATAATCCGCTAAAGGGGCATACTGCTGTGGTATCAGGCTGGGTGGGTCACTGTTTTATTCTGAACAGTGATGCAGAGGCCCTGAGGAAAAATAAGGAGTCGTAGGAGCCCTCCAACCCAACTTACACCAGTGGGCATGCTTATTGACCTTCTCTGCCAAGAGTTTAATTGCCTTGGAAATAGAACTCTCATTCTTCAACCTATGGCACTCATCCTTCCAGAAGGAGCCAGAGAACCCTGGCAAGGAAGCCATGTGAGGAAGACAATGTTGGCCTTGGTTCTGCTCGCATGCTGTCTCATACTGGGGAGCGCACACATACACAGGCAGGCACACTTGCTAGGATTCCTGTGGCAACCATGAGCATAGGTTCGTCAGACAGAAATGAGCCAAAACGCATCAGGAAGTAAATATGCTAGAGATCAGGACTTCCTAGCTGCTTCTGTTCCACTATTATTCCTCCCCCTCCCCACACCCTTTATGGACTGTATATGTCACTTCCTGCCTTCGTATCAAATAGTAGTGGTTATAAGAACTATCATTCAATAACTACCTCCTATGCGCCAAGCATTACGCAGAGCCTTGGCATCCCTGGCCTGGGTGGCTGACGGAGGTGGTTATACAGCACCTATCCCAAATCCAATGGCCTTTTCTCTCTCCTTCTTTGATCTTTCAGCAGTGTCTGATACGCTGTGTGTGTGTGTTCTCCACAACTAAGCTCTTGGCCAAAACTCGACTCTTTTCTCTTCTCCTTGAGCAATTTTATCCATATTAATGATTTCAATCATTGTCTCTGTATGGATGGCCCCCAGATTTCCATCTCTAGGCCTAACTTGTATGAAGAATTTCGATTCTTGATTGTAAAATGTTAACATATAAATGTTTTGTGACAATCTCCAACTGAAGAGGTCTAAAATGCAATTCATGTGTCCTCTAAACCTGCACCTCCTTCTGTTTTCTCTTGTGTTTACAGCATCTCCACCTCTAGAGACAGGGTACTTCCTATCTCACAAAGTCCCTGATTCCACTGTTGGACGATTCTAACGGATATTCAGTTCTCTATTAGGAACTAAGATCTCGTTCACTCTCACTTCTTATCATCATCCTTAGTTCTAACACCTCGATGGTGATAATATCAGGTTCTCAAACAGCCCCGGGAGACTGAACCCCACTAGGCCATTGGCCTTCTTTGCCCTCCCTTCTTTGAGCCCCATATGCTTGGGGCAGGAGCACATGAGCATCAAATAGGATGTGGCAGGGGGAGGAAAAGCCAGGAGAGTGTACAGGTGAGGAGGCAATGGGGACCGGAACCAGGCAGAGCAATAGTCATGGAGAGGGCAGCTATCACGGGGGAGGCATTGGCGGAATTTGCCAAGGACCAGCTGAAGAGGTGAAGGGAGAAGGAGAAACCAGAGATGATGCTGACATGGAGCCCAGGCCTCCAAGAACACGGAGACAGATGCTCTGGAAGGGATTTCTGCAGCAGAAGTTAGCCTCAGTGACTCTTAGGATCCAGTCCCATACCAGAATTCTAGGACTCTAAAAACAAAAGTTTTGACTCAAAATTGAAAAAGGACCATAAAGGTATCCGTTCTGATTATGCTCGTTAAAGCGAGTTCCCTCAGACCCTACCTCATGTTTCACAAGCACATTCTCAGCTCAGGAGACAGAACGACAGAGCCCGTTCTCAAAAAGCTCCTTCAACATATGTCCCTCTAGTTTGTCTGAATAAGACCAGCAGGCCTTTGAAAGAGTTAAATATTGAATATATCTACAGTGCAAAGGGAGATATTCCTGGCTGAGAGGGAATATGGCATTTCTTAAGTATAATTAATGAAAATTCCCCAACTCTGAATTTAGCAACAAAGGCCCATCTTAGAATTCTCCTTCTCTAAACAATTCTCTGTTGGATTCTGTACTTTGTAGTTAATATTACCTTGACAATCAGAGAAGCTATAATACATTAATGAAAGCTAGCCTGGAAAATCAGATTACAGCTTTATTAACAGTTTCATAATTGAGGTATCTCTGTACCACGGAAGGGTCTCATCTCCAGATACGCAAGAATCCCGTGTTTATGCATACCCCTGGACCAATCAAACAACAGTCATCACTAATAAAGGTTTATTTAATTCTCACAGTAAAATTTTAATATCACCAGCAGCCTGGGGAAGCTTTAGCAAGTGGATTTGCTTGACATCAGATCGTTTCTATTCTGCTAGTCCCAATACTTCTTAATCTTTAATATCAAGGCAATTAAAATTAATGGCCACTCATCCAAAGCTACTGTGGGCAGTGTTTCCTTGACACCAATTGTTTGATGGGATTACCTAGAGGTTAAACTAACAAGCAAGGTTTAATTGGAAGCAATGAAAGAAGCAGTGATCATACGTTATGTTTAACCTGCATAACCACATCTAAATGAATATCTAAAAATGTTAAACTATTTCTCAAATTAAAATATGCACGTCACATTCTGAGATCACAGATTTGGGTACTGCGGCCATCAGCCATTAAGAACAGGCTGCCGCAACTAAGATCAGTGTAATTAATGCACGAATCGACACCTAAGTTCAGGAATTTCTGTCACCTTTAAAACCAGATGGGTACAATTAGTTGCAAATGAAATCTCCACCCTCACCCTGTAAGAAGCACCAAAAGCCACGGATCACATGCATCCCTCCTACACGGTTCTCACCGTGGAACCAGGCCGTACACATGGGACAGTGAGCAGAGCAGAGCCTGCGCCGTCTCGGAGCTGGAATGGTCTGTGTGTTGGTTCCAGAACAGAAACGCAGGCAGGAAATTGGTGGAGAGAAAGGGAATATGCTGTCCCGTGCTTCTCTTTTGAGCCATGTATCAAGGATTCATGACTCTGGACTGTGCAGAAGGCAAGGGGCCAGGTGAGATTTTAAGACCAATTAAAAATGACCAAAAAAAAGAGAGAGAATAAAAATACAAGTACATGCCTCCTTCTATTCATGGTCACAGCTCCTAGACTGTGAGCCTCTGACAATTGGGGAAATGAGTAGGGAACATTCTGCAGGCTGCTGATTTTCCGGGGCCCCTCTGCAAGGCCAAGAAGTGGCCAGAAACACTTCCGGTCTCACTGTTTACTAGAGCCATGCGTTTCCCTAACTCAATCCAGCAGCAGACTGCCAATCACTTTAAAAGGTCAAATATTTTTATATGTGGAATCTAAAAAAAGACAAGCCATAGAATTTTGGGTATGTTAATGACTTGGCCCATGGCAGTGATCTGATGACTACTACCCCTTGCTATCTCCCATGCTATACCAACCAAGGAACAAGAGACCCAGACTACACAGGTCGCCCAGAATCAGACAGCAAAGTGTCATAGTTCCAGGTTTCAACACCAGGACTCCCCATCTGCTTTTTCCTTTTTAATATCAGTTGGGATGTTTACTGAGTATCTGTTATGGTCAATACTGTACTTTGTGGCATGAGGAGATAAAAGAACAAATAAACATGTACCTCTACCTGCCTAGAATTTGCAATCTGATGATATAACAATGCAAGACGCTCAAAATAATTCATAAAAATGCAAGATGGTGGTGATCACACACTCAGCTGTCTCTGAAAGAAGGGACTTTGGAGGGGAGGACTAACAAGAGAGGGCCATTCCCACTGGGGAGAATGAGGCACAGCAAGGGGCACTTAGGCACAGGGACCAAGGGGTGGGTGTGCGTAAAGGCAGGGGCAGCAGGATCTGGGTTCTGGCTATGGTCCAGGACAAGGGAGAGTGTTGTTGCCAGGGGAAAGCCTAAAGAGGCGCCCTGCAAGCCATCTCACAGCTCCCTTCCGCAGGGCCTCACTAGGTGGAGAAGTAGTGGAGGGAAGACAAAGGATGAGTGTGAGATTTCTAGGAAGTCCAGTGGGGAATGGGTTCAGGTGAGGACACCTGAGGCCAGGCGAGGCAGCCTTCCCAGCAAGGTACCTGTCCTGTGTCAGTGGATGGCACACATTTTTGCTGGAATATTCCCTAAAGAAATTTTGAATAATCAGGTACCCGCTTACACATATTTTGTCCTTTGCACATTTCTGAAGTTGGTATCTACAATTTTTCATTATAAGTTTATACAGTTATCCAACCAAATTTAAATAGCAAAGCAATTTGATACCCACAATCCATTTCAAAAAATACATAAACTTGCTTTTCTTGAACAGTCAGAAAGTTTGCGTTCTCTTTTGTTCTCAGAAGTGTATTTCCATTACATTTCCCTTCCATAGTCTCCTAATACAAAATATATTTATGCTCTACAAAAAAATGGAAATTGAAAATTGTTTTATTTCCTATATTATAAGGATCTACATGTTTAATACATCTTTCTGGATTAGGCTATCATTACAATTAGTAATGATCAAAGCAATACAAAGACTTATTCCAATAAATAAAAGAACTTGTTGGGGCACCTGGGTGGCTCAGTGGGTTAATCCGCTACCTTCGGCTCAGGTCATGATCTCAGAGTCCTGGGATCGAGTCCCGCATCGGGCTCTCTGCTCGGCAGGGAGCCTGCTTCCTCCTCTCTCGCTCTCTCTGCCTGCCTCTCTGCCTACTTGTGATGTCTCTCTGTCAAATAAATAAATAAATAATCTTTGAAAAAAAATAATAAAAGAACTTGTTTTAACCATCAAAAGTAGAGTAGTTGTTTTTTTTTTTTTTTTTAAATATCACACATATATTTCTTAATGAGAGGGGTACAGGGTTATAAAGCACTGATTGAAGGTGGTTCGGTTATCACCAGTATTTTATACAATCCCTTAGTGGGGACCAGAGAGGGTCTCACCCTTTGGGGCAATGGGCCATCATATAAGGTGGGAGATTTCCTTTCATCAAAGTGGAAAAATGGCAAGTGAGAAAGTGGAAGAGGGGAAAACCCCACACAAAGCTTCCACCACAGCCGCCTTCTGAGGCTCATGGACTTTCAGAAAAAGTTTATACATGTATAAGGAAAGCTGGTCACCAGGCCCTAGTACCTTCAGGCACTTACGGACCATGTATATAACCAAGTTCAAGACGGTTGTCTTAGGTGAACAGGCTAACTCTGGTTTCACTTCCACTTTTCTGTGTGAGTACAGTGCAAAGCCCTGATGGGGTGTGCTTACTAAAGACCTCTGGCTATAAAAGTGGGGCTCATTCAGGCAACCACTTTCATGTGTCACCATGACCTTTTGGAGCTAGACCAAGAACGAATTTGTCAGCTTCAGGAAATCAAAAACAGTCTGATTAAAGAAGGAAACCTAAAGAGATAGACATAGTTAAATTAATATTTAGCATAATCTTTCTGGAGAGTAAGCCAACCCTTTGAATAGGGTTGCATAGACCCTTTGAATCAGCATTACTAAGACATTACCTTGAGGAAATATTTAGAGGTATATCTGTAAAGGGATTCACTACAGTCCTATTTACACTAGGGGAAAAAAGTAGATTTATAGCACACCTGTATAATGGGATATCATCATTGATTAAAAATCATGTTGAGGAAGAATATTTATTGACATGGGGAAATATTCACAATATATTATAAAAAGGAGCAAAGGGCATTTTTTTTTCTTTCATATGACATGAGATTTGGGGGGTAAAAATACTCACATATGTGCTAATGTACACACACACACACACGCATATGTACAGGAAAAAAATATTAGGATCCACACACCACTCAGAATGTGATTATCTTTTAGAGTGGATTTATAAGTCATTTCTATGTGTTTTCAAATATTACCCAAATTGATTTCAGATAAGCAGATACTGTTTTTTTTTTTTTTAATTAGAGAAATGTACTTTACAGTGAAAAAAGGAACCAATCTCCCTCTTTAAAATATTGTTTAGAAGTCATTTAACAATCTCCAGAAGTACACCAGGCCCTGTGCTGGCCTACACAATCACAGAAATCGACAGTCCCATTCCTGTATTCTATCAGGAGGATAAGCTTGGCAGATCTGAGAATTCTTGAAATAATTAAAATCAGACACTTTTTGTAAATCTCAAGCTGTTAAAATTTCCCAGACTGCTTTGAAAACTCCATGTTCAAATTATGCAGCTAAACCATCTACAATGTCTGTACAGTCACTGTAAGCCAGTTTATTAATTAGTTAGCATTAATTGTATCTATTTCATATTCTATCACTACATTTATCATTTTAACAACAACGTTAAATAAAAGAGAAAAATTATTACTTAAAGACTTAATCTTGAAGAAGCAGAAATGCAGAACTTCAGAGTTCATCCTTAGTTTTGCTTCCTTGCATAAAACACATTAGGCAGAGGATCAGCATTTGTTTGGAAAAGCAGCAGCTGACACTAAAACATCATTACTGAGATTAGAAAACTGAAAATTTATGAAGCACAAATCTTAGAAAAATTTGCCATTGTGTTTCCCCTGTTTACTTGTGATGCATACTTTATGTACTGTGCCTAATTAAATGCAGCAGATTATGAAATGTTGAAATGCCAAGTCGTGTATAATGGAACATGTAGCATATTTACATGGTAAACAATTTTTACCTCTAATAAATAGTTTTTCCCTAATCAATATGTTTTCATCCCCATTACGTGATTCGATTTGAAATGAGGGATGGGAGCCAGATACTGTTCAATTTTTAAAGTTAATGGTGTTAATAAGCTAAATCTCCTTCCACTCCTCTCCTTCCCAAGGGTGCACAGTCAAGTTTATATAAGGACAGAACGGCTGGACTCACCGTAGATAACCATATGTGTGCATTCCCTTGAGAACCCAGAGGGCAGCTGGAGCGAGGGCCTGACAGCCAGCCAGACCTGGGTGAGTCCCTGCTCGGTGATTTCCTAGCTGTGCTACCTTCTTCGTGCTGTCTGAGGTTCTCCCTTCCTGGCCTGCAAGATGGAATAACCACACCCACTCCTAAGGGGGCTGTCAGGAAAATTAAATGAGAAAACATGTTAAAATGCCCAGGACTGTGCCTGGGATGTACTAGGAACCCTCCAAAATGCTACCTTTCCCTTTTTTTAAAAAGAAGCCATAACAACAAACCCTCTGTGGGCTTTGCTTGCTCCCTGTAGTCACTAAGATCAGGGTACCTTTTCACAGGAACGTTGGATTCTGGGAGAGCCAGTCCCCGCTCCCAGTGCTGGAGGAGGAGGGGGAACTGACAACAGGGAAGAGGCAGCGGTGAGAGAAGGAAAAAGGGGTGCCCCCTTGCATAACGGAGTGTAATAAGCTTCCTACTAGAGGTGGGTAACACCCAGACCGGAAGCTATTGTCCGCCACACACCTCCGGGCCAAGGTCACCCACAAAGAGCTGACAACAGTGCCTGAACTTCCTCATCTCTCCTCACTCCTGTCCCAACATAGCCACATGCAAGACAATGCACTGGACCGAGAATCTGTAGGAAACAGGGTTTGGTTCCTCTTTGTACGTATATTTATAGCAGCAGTCATTATGGAGAGTTCATTATTACCTGCATTATCTCATTTAGCCCCACAAAGACCCAGTTTCACGGACTTAAAAACTGACGTCAGAAAATTTCTATAACTTGCCTGAGGTTACACAATCTTTCTTGTCCCTTTCCTCCTATGCCTTATCTAATAAGACCTGTTTTTTCTTAGCACTCTGCAGAAACTGTTTACTCCATTTTATCTCTTTTCCATTGTATTAAGTGGCTAGGGCTACAAGAGCAATATTCTACCTTGTGAGTACAACGTATTCTGGCTCCATTAGGGTTCAAATGTGGGCTAGCCCACAAATCCAAGCCATTATTTTTTTCTTTTTAGGAAGTAAGTTCCAAACTCCTAACAAATGACTTGAAAACCAACTTCTGAAACACAACCCACTTCTAATGGGAGAAATGAACAAACAGAAATTCAGTTTCCATAGTATCTGAAATAATCTAAAACAGATTCACTTGTCAAGTACTGTATTTTTTTTTTTTTAATTTGAGGATGTGAAAAATTTTATCGCCATAATGTACTGACACCCTTACAGTTTGGCTTGGCCCTTTCTACTCTGTGCATATGATAGACTGATAACTGCTCACGACATTCACAAAGAGGCTCATCTGCAAAAGTATATAAAACGTCAGCCTCGCGGCCATAGTACACAGAGAACAGATGACACCGTTCATCTCCCTAAAACACGTGCTTCAGGGTGGTTCTAAATTGCCACAGATGATGTTTTCAGCTAAAGATTCTTTTCTTTAAAATTACTTCTCTCATTAAAAAAAAAATAAAAATGTGTTAGGTGTGCAGCTGAATAGATGCCACGGAAAGCCTGGCAGGTTTTGAAATACTGACACGTAGCTGGAGAGTGCCTCCCCCCAGCTCCACGGAAAGGTAGGGCCGTCTCCCAGCGAACACACCAGCACCTCCAGATTAAGAATCAAGAGCACTTTTTAAACAACAGTGAACTAGATATTTTGTCCAGCTAAGTTTCATGTAATAGAAAACACCAAATGTATTCAGTGTCATGTGTGAAGAACCCCTATAGCCAAGCCTTTAACCTCCTGGAAATCCATATTTATTCAACCACCACTCCCGACTAAGTACACACCCCAGTTCTCTTTGCTTTTTAAGAATCCAGAAGATTTCACTGAATATATTTAAAATGGTAATACCTATCCTCGAAAACCTTTCAACATATGTAATTATTTCTCACTGAAAATGAATCACATGCATTTTTAGAATAAAGAATACACCGAGGGTAGATCTATTTAGAGACTAAGAATGTAGACACAACCCTACTCGCCACTCACTCACAACCATGGCCCCTCTCTGGCTCTCACCTTTATGGAGCCTGTGAAAAACTAGGGGCTCGAGGCTGCTAGCACACTGGTTTGCCTAGAGCCTCTTTCCCCTTTCTTCTGGAACCTTGACAAGGCTTTCTAGGCACCACATAACCAGCAGGAACACTCTAGTGAATGGACAAATTAGCATTTATTGAGCACTCATGATATACCAGGCCCTGTACTAGGCATTTTACATATACAATCTTATTTAGCCCTCCAACCTCTAAATACATGATCGCCATTCTAATCTTACAGGTTGAAAAATGGAGACTTCAGGGTAAATAATTTGCTCGAGGTCACAGTGCAACTTAACAGTGGTAGACTGGTCTGAGTGACTTCTCTCCACCTTCCTATACCGGATGTATGGTCAGCTGGAGTTAAAAGTGCCGATTTCTCAAAATACAAAATGATAGTACTACTTCTCAAATAGAATGTAAGTAACGAAACTCAGTTTTGGTAAACAATCTAGTGTACTTGCAGAGCAATGGTCTAAATATCTAATTTTAGAAAGTCAAGAAAGGAGAAAAAGAAATCAATAACACTCCTTCAAAACTTCTCTCCCTTTATCTCTGAGCCAGTCACCTGATGATGAGATCCTAGTGGGGGTAACCCAATTAGGTCTTTTATCCCCTTCTGCTTCTGAGCTCTGAGATTTGAAGGACAAGTCCCCAGCCCAGGCTGCTGGCTGACTCTGCCAATGATTTAACCTGTTGACTCATCACTGGCCAGATCATTCATTCCACACACATATAAAGAGTGCCTGGCAGACACTGTGTTCCCCCAAAGCAGTCCCTGACCATCACCTATAACCTCCCAAATCCAGGCTTACCCTCACAGTCATTCTGTGCAGGACCGTATGTCCTCTTGTAATTACAACAGTTGTGACATTTATACAGGGCTTCCTCTTTTTTTCTTTTTTTCTTTTTTTTAAAGATTTTATTTATTTATTTTGAAAGAGCATGAGTGAGGGGGAAGGGCACAGGGAGAGGGAAAAGCAGGCTACAGGCTCCTTGCTGAGCAGGGAGACTGATGGACAATGGACAAACTTGGGGCTCGATCCCAGGAACCCACAATCATGACTTGAGCAGAAGGCAGATGCTTAACTGACTGAGCCACCCAGGCACCCCTATATAGGGCTTAAGTGCTAAGTACTATTCAAACCACGCAATACATATTAACTAATCATATCTGCATAACAATGCAATAAGGCGGGTTCTATTACTTCCCTTATTTTATGGATGAGAAAACTGAGGCACAAAGATGTTAAAAGAAAGAGAGAGGGAGGAAGGAAGGGAAGAAGGAAGGAAAGAGGCAGTGCATACAGTATGGTTCAGAATGAATATCTGAAAAGAACATGTATATTAAGAAATATTACAAAGAATATCTAGGACCCTGCTAATTACTTTTGGGGAGTACGACTAAGAGTCTGAGGCAGAAGGGAGGCTTTTGAAAGAAACAACTTTTGGTTTTGTTGAGCTCTAGTATATGGTTTTTAAGAATTTTATTAATCTCTGCACTTATCTTCATTATTCCTTCCTTCCACATTTTTGGTTTTAGTGTCCCTCAATACTTTTAGATGGATCCTTAACTCACTGATTCTCAGCCTCCCCACTTTATATACGTATAGAAAACATACATACACACTATATATACCCATATATTATACATGATAAATATATAAGTATATACTAATTGTATCTACATAAAACCATACTATATATATGATATATATTTAAAGCTATTCATTTCCTTTTAAGCATGGATTTAGCCTCATCCCATGAATTTTGATAAGTGTATTTTCATGATCATTCAGATAAAATATTTTGCCATTTTCACTGTGGTCTCATTAGCCCATGAGAATATTAAGAAATATATTGTTTTATTTTCAAACGGGAATTTCTAGTCATCTTCTGTTATTGAGTTATAGTTTAATTCCATTGTGCTCAGAAAACATATTCTGTATTAAATTTAAAATTTGTTGGGATGTACTTTATGGCCCAGACTGCAGTTAACTTTCAAAAATGTTCTGCAAGAACTTAAAAAGAACATGCATTTTGTAGTTGTTGAGTATACTGTTCTATATCGATCCATTAGGTTGTTTGCTAATCATGGTATTCAGATTTTCTGTATCTGTGCTACTCAAAGTGAGGTTCTGTAACCATTGCATCAGCATCACTTGTGAGCTGCAAATCACCAGGCCCCATCATAGACCCTTAGAATGAGAACTTCCAGGAACAGGACCTCAGAATCTGTATTACAACAAACTCTCCTGATCATTCTTCTTATGTGTACTAAAGTCTGGAAAGCACCATTCTATGTCATTAGAAGATTACATGTGTGTGTGTATGGTGCTGGTGGTGGGGTGTTCAGTGTGCAAAAATCTCCAGGGATTGTGGATTTATCTGTTTTTCTTGAAATTTTATAAGTTTTTACTTTGTGTTTTTTGAGCTCAAATTGGCATATACAAAGACAGAGCTGCTGCTGTGTCATTATTATTTAGAGCCTCTCTTCACTTCTAGTAAAACTTTTTGCCTTGATGTGTTCTTTATCTGATATTAACAAAGAAACACCAATCTTCTTTGGGTTATTGTTTACATATTATATTTTTTCCCATACTGTTATTTGCATTCTATGTCCTTATGTTTTAGATGTGTCTCATAAAGAACCCATAATTATGTTTCATTTTTATGTCTTACCTGACAATATCTGCCTATTAGAGTACTCAATTCATTTATACTTAATGGAATTACTGGCATATTTGGGTATAAACCTACCATCTCACTAAGTGGTTCCTATTTGTCACTTATAATGCTTCTCTCTCCCCCTTTCTTGCCTTCTTTTAGATAGCTTATTTTTAAAAAATTATTCCTTCTTTTTAAACAATTAAAAAAAGTTCCTTCTTTACTAGTGTGGAAGTTATATATTCTTTTAGTATTCTTTATGTGACTACCCTAGAGATTACACATTCATGACTATCAAAGTCTAACTGGTACTTTTATATTAACTGGTACTTTCATTACCTTTTGCAGAAAACGCAGGAGTATTAGAACACTTACCTTCCCCTCATAACTTATGAGGCATTATTGTTGTATATTTTAATTCTATATGTATTATAAACCAATAGGACACTATCATTATTATTTTAAACAATTGATATTGATTTATATTCACACATACATTTACCCTTCTCTTTCCACCCTTCCTGCATCTCCCACCCTCTACTTTGGTATCTTTTTTATTTCTGCATGAAGAGTATTTTTTATACTTCTTTTTGTGAGAAAATGGTACAAATTCTCTATCCTCTCAACTTTTTACTTTATTTCAACCCCATTATCAAAGGATGCTTTTAGCAGATACAGAATTCTAGGTTGACATTTAATTTAGTTAATCTCTTAAAGATAACATTCCACTGTACTATGGTTTTATTCTCTTAAGAAATCAGTTGTTAGTCTAATTGCTGTTTCTTTGAAGGCAATTGTATTTTCCCCTCTGGCTGCTTTTGTTTCAGCTGTTTCCAGTGTGGATTTCTATATACTCATTCTGTTTGGGGACTGTAGTTTTTCATGAATCTAGGGCTTGGAGTCTTCTAACAGTTTTGGAAAGTTATCAGACTTCACATTTTAAATACTGTTTCTGACCCACTCTTATATTTGCCTCTGACGCTCCAATTACATTTATGTTAGACTTCTTACTGTATCCTCAATGTCCCTGTTTTTCTGATTTTCTATTCTACTGTCTCTCCATTCTTTAGTATGGTTATTTTCTTGTGATCCATCTTCCTGTTCATTAACTTTCCCAACTATGTCGAATCTGCTTTTAAAGCCATATACTGAATTCTTAATTTTGATTACTATATTTTTGGCTCTAAAATTTCCATTTGAACTTTTTTATGGTTTCCAACCCTCTGACAAAATTTTCCATTTTGTCTTTATTTCCTTTAATATATTAAGCCCTTCTTTTATAGTCCATATATAGGATCCTTTTATTTTCTAGATTTCTATGGGTCTGTTTCTATTATCTATTGTTTCTGTTGGTTTTAGTACATGCTGCCATGTCTTCTTGTATGTCTGTTTTTCTCTGCTTTGTGCCCAGTGTTGTGTTTGCTTTGTTTATAGAAACAGCTTGAAGCCTAGAATGCTGCTATCTTTTTCTACAAAAAAATAATTATATTTGCTTTGTCCAGGTACCTACAAGTACTTGTAATCCAATTTCAAAGACTGAAGTATTTGAAGCAGAATCTATTTACTTCCAGTGCACCCTTGCTAGGAAGCAGCCCTAGCAGTCTAAAGCCTCACTCAAGGGAAATAAGGTAGCCTTCCCTGGTAGGTCCTAGACACCTGGACACTGATTCCCTACAAAGTTTCCAAAAGTACTGCTTAACACTCTCTCAGAATTGACCAATGACTCAAGGAAAAGTTATTTCCCCTGGCCTTATTTTCTTCTCATCTACAAATTCCCAGGACAACACCATCCATTCCCAGGGCCTCAGCTATGTACTTACGTGGATGATTCCCAAGCTACATATTTAACCTTGACCTTTCTCATAGGTTATACTTCCAAACTGAACATTTCCACAACTGAGGTGCTGAGGGCAATGCAAACCTGGCATAACTTCCACAAACCTTTAATTTCCCCTCTGTCAAACAAGCATTTCCTCATGTGTTTCCTTTATCAGATAATAGTATCACCATTTTCAATTATGTAGGCTAAAAACCTCAGCCATCTTCTAATATTCTTTCCTCATATTCACAGCCAATTGCTTCCCCAATTTCCAAAATACAAGTTTTGCCTCCAAAATGCTTTTCAAATCCATCCCTGTTTTCTACTTTCAGTGGCCTTATTTCAATCCTCAACATTTCTTTCCCAGATTATTCCAATAATCTCTTATGTAGTCGCTCTCATTCTAGTGGTTTCCCCTTCAAATTGATCTTATACGTTGGTGCTAGATTTCTCTCTCCTAAGTCTGACATACCACCCAATCCGGAAACCCTTACCTTTCTTATTTTCCTTCATAGCACTTATTAGTATGACATAATAATAATTATGTTAGTATTTATAATTATACCTAATATTTTATGAACATGTACCTCAATTAAGGTATATATTATTCTTCTTTCCTCACTAGACTATAATAAGCTCCACAAGACAGAATTGTTGTTGTAGTCACTGTTAAATATAGCACCATGACCAAAAATCACTAGTTGAATGAATATTGCTAAATAAATTAATTTTAAAAATTAAGTAAGTAAGTAAGTAAGTAAAACAGACATCTAAACTGCTCAACCTCATAAATGCAAGCATAACTGCAGACATCTAAACATCTACCCAACGTAATTCCAGACCTTCTCTAATCAAGGTGCTATACCCTGTGGTAGGCATTAATAATATAATGCTGAATAAGACTACAGTCCCGATCAACATGGAATTCACCATCTATCAGGGGAACAGCATTAAACAATTAATTATTTAGTGCTTGCTTCAGCAGCACATATACTAAAATGAAACAATTCATTATTCCAGGCACCTGGCTGGTTTAGTCAGTGGAATATGTGACTCTTGATCTCAGGGTCATTAGTTTGAGCCCCACATAGAGTGTAGAGTTCACTTTATTTATTTATTTATTTTTAAGATTTTACTTATTTATTTGAGAGAGACGGAGAGCACAAACAGGGGGAGGGGCAGAGGGAGAGGGACAAATAGACTCCCCACTGAGCATAGAGCCCATTGCAGGCAGGGCTCAATCCCAGGACCCCAAGGATCATGACCTGAGCCCAAAGTCAGATGCTTACCCAACTGAGCCACCCAGGTGTCCCTAGAGTTCACTTTAAAAACAAAACAAAACAATTCACTATTTAGTTATAATTGTGATAAGTGCTATCAAGAAGAAGCATAAGAAACTATGAGAATACATAATGGAGGATATGAACTGGGAGTACAAGAAAAGCTTTCTTGAAGAACTGACAGCTGAAGTGAAAGAGTCATAATTAATAAAATGTGTATACATTTTTGTTGGGGGGTGGGCAGGGTTAGACCATTCCAGGCAGGAAAAATAGCATAAACAGCATAATTATTATATCTTCTCCTCACTCTGTGATAAGCACTCTGCTAGGTACTTTATATATATTATCTCACTGAAACTCCTATAACTTGATGGAGTATATCTGTTTTTAATTCAAATTATACCTATGAGGAAATGAGGCACGGTGAGGTTGAATGACTTCCCCAGAGGTCACACAACTAATAAGTTGGGAACCTTCCTAATCCTCTCAGTAGAAAGTAAACCCATCCTTCTACCACAGTCCAAAATGGCACCCAAATGAACTTGTGTACTCGCCCAGGTAACTTCTGTGTCTTGTCAGTAACACATTTGTCTGTCTCCCCCAAGAAATCTGACATTTCTCAGAGAGAAGAACCCTAACTAATTCACCTTTGTTTGCCACAGTGCCAATCACAGTGCTTAAAGGAGGCCTGTTGAATGCTTCAGGATCTGTTGAATGCATTAGGAAAATAGCCCCAAAACCCACACAAGTAATTTTGGCTGGATCAAATTAATTTCTTTACATTGTTTGTAGCTTCTACTCTCAAAATCCATATTCCCTTTAGAAAAGTAAAATGCTTTCTGCATGGCTGACAGAAAAATCAGGAGAGAAGAGAAGCCAAAACACAAGGACAAAGGAAGCCCAAGAGAATCTCTGGAGGATGCCAGATATCCTGGGTAGGAATATCAGAGTGAGTGAATGGGAAGCCAGCAGGCTTGAACTTGGAGCCTGTTCTAACTGGTGCCTTTGTTCTTCGGGCTACACTATCTTCTGTTCATTCCTCTCTGCCTACTCTCTACACTGCTCTGGGCCCCAAGATGCTTCCAGCCAAAGGAAGTCACTGGTGGGAGATAAGGAAAAGCAAGGAAAGTAACATCAGAGTAACCATTCCCCTGACTCCCTCAGCACAAAACTGTCTTTACTTAAGGTTTCAATTACTATCCTTCCAAATACAGCTTCTGCGTCTTGGGTGGGTGCTGGTAGCTCTTCATTTCTTTAGGGCAAGGGGTAGTAACAGAGCCGAGCATTACTAGCATTGCCCTTTGTGCTTTCCCTACACTCTGCCCACACTTCTGTTAATAGTCACTTTATTAAACTCTCCTCAAATTACTCTAATTTGAGTGTGCCATCTGTTTTCTTCTGGGACCCTGACTGATATATTGGCCTACTGGTCTGACATGCCTCAAAGAAGCAAGGCAACGGAAAGGTGAGATGCGATGATGAGGGGCAGGTATGAGGAGAGACTGCTGGGAATACTCAAAGGGAAGAAACAGGCAAAAGAAGGTGAAGGGGACAAAAACTGGAGGGACCATGGTTCTGATCATGGCTTCTTCTAGGCATAGGAAAACTCAAAAACCACTACATCGAAGCTGGAAACAGTGTCTCAACCCTTAGTTTGGGCATTCTAATCAAACTAGTGTTAGGAGATTTTCTCCAAAAATGTCAATTTAAAATAAATAAAAATACCCAACATCACTGGAGCCAACTCGAGGTACCCTGCTAATCATGGCACTGACTGTAGAGAAGACGGAAGCAGCAAATCAGAGGCTTCTGTTTTCTTTAAATCCTGCGGATATATGCCTTATCTGTACTGAGTGTTACAGCAGTCTCAAAGCTCCCATCTCTCTACAAGCTGCTCCTTTGTTCTTTGCACACTGTTTAATGACGTCTCTCTCCACTAGGACACACAAGCAGAGCCTTTATAGAACACAGGGTCTATAGCCTTCTTTTAAGACAAGTGAAAGAGCCACTTTAACAAAATAGCTGCCACTTTCCTTCACCTTGTCTCCAGCTCACCAACTGCGTCCTTACAGGAGAAATCCACTCCTGCCTTCTGCCTACTGCCAGAGCCACTGAACAGGCCTTTATAGATAGCTGGAAAAAATACTGTAATTTGATAGCCATCCTTTTTTGCCTGTTCTAATTATTATTTTAACGGGCTTCTTCTTATTTTAATAGATTTTTTTAATAAGGAAATCTTACTTACAAATTTTAATTAGCTTACTGAATATTCACTGCTTTGGAATAAGTAGTTTAATGAGGAAGGAGACCTCAGGCTACTAACTAGCCTGGAGTGTCTAAAGCAGCTTAGGGGGAAATGATGCAGCCCTAGTGACAGAAGCCCAGGCCTGGGCTGCACAAACAGGACTCGGCAGCTGGGGCCCTAGGGATAGAGGAATCACACTGCCTCTTGCAGAGGAAAAAAAAAAAAAAAAAGTAAAAATCCAGTTTCTTGCTTTTTATCAAGAACCTCTGTGTAGGAAGAAGCCCCAGCGCTCCCACTTGTAAAGACTTGTGACTCTCTGTCAAATCACTTAACCTCTCTGAACATCAGTCTCCTCATCTGTAAGGGTTAGATAATAATTTTTTTCCATGCTAGACTGTTATAAAAGTGGGTCTTGTGCACTGCTTTAAAAGCTCTAAAATACGTTAGTTGAATGAATGAATGAATGAATCTTAATGTTGCCAATTAACCTCTCTACTATTTCAGGTTCTCATCTGTTAAAAAAAAAAAAGAAAATCAATCCTTTCTTTACAGTACATTTCAATTACAGTAGCAATGAAGAATAAGTGAACATTTTTCATTCTAAAAACACCTAGCAGAGAAAGTAGGGCCAGAGTTCTTTAAACTCAAAATTGGAATCAGGAGAACAATGGAGTTTTTTGTGACTTGCTGATGTGAATAATCAATGCAAGTTAGCTCTATTTCAAAAAGTAAAGGCATATTAATATCTGCTTCACTAATTAAGAATATGTGACAATTTAAGTATGATTCTCAATGCTTATGACATTTGAAATAATTTTTTTTGTGTGAATTTTCAGGGTGTTATGTAAAAAAAAGGGGCACTCCACCTTATTCAACCAAACCACGTCTTAAGAAACCAGAGACCTCCAATTCTGAGTTCAACCTGGAACTCTGTGCTAAGGACCTTTACATTTATAATATATTAACACAAATGAATGTAATACTAACATAAACTATAATTTTTTCACTTACCAGCACCTATTTATATAATATATAGTGAACTTAAAAAAACTATAATATATATTAACTTCACATGTAAAACCAAACTCCTGATCTCCCCTCCCCCTGAAAACCCTGCTCCTCCCAAATCCTTCCCCATCACACTTAATGAATACTGCATCTTTCTGCTCCTCAAGCCCAAAATGTCCAAGTCCTTCTCGACCTTCTTTCTCTTCCAAGCTACGTTTCAACTATCAGTAAACCCTCTTGGCTGAACCTTCACAATTATCTGGAATCCAGCCTCTCATCACCTCTACCACAAACATCTTGGCCCAAGCCACCCTCATCTTCTGCCTGGATTATTGCAAAGACACCCTAACTGGTGGCTGCTTCTTCTTGTCTCCCTCGCTCTGTTGTCCATACAGCCGTCATGGTGATCCTCCTGAACCTTAAGTCAGATCACACCACTCCTTAGAAGAAAAGTCCGCCATTACCATGGTGTCCAAGGCCCCTTCAGCGTTTGGATCTCACCATCTCTCTGACCTCATCTCCTACTACTTCTCCCACTTGCTCAGGCAACTTTCACCTCAGGCCCTTTGCACTTAACTGTTCTCTCTGCCTGGAATGTTCTTCACACAGCTTGTTCATTCTCTCTTTCAATCTTTACCAAAAGATATTTTCTCAGGAGGGGCTTTCTTTACCACTCTATTAAAAATTAATTGTACATGTCACTTTCTGTTCTCCTTCCCTCTTTTGTTTTTCCTCCATAACACCTATCACTTTACTCTAATTTATCATCTCATTTACTCATTTTATCTGTTTGTACTCTCCCAGGAAAATGTAAGCTCCATGAGGCCAGGCTTGTCGTTGTTGTGTAAGTAGTAAACTTTTTAGTCAAGCGAAATATATATATATATATATATATATATATATATATATATATATTTTTTTTTTTTTTCAAAAAAAGGGCACACATCATAAGTAAAGAGATTGATGAATTTTCCAAAAAGTGAAGACACCCATGAAACCATAACTGAGATCAAGAAACATCAGGGGTACCTGAGTGGCTCAGTTGGTTAAGCATTTGGCTCTTGGTTTCAGCTCAGGTGGTGATCTAAGGAATCAAGCCCACAAATTTCTTTCTCCCTCTCCCTCTGCTCACCCCCCACCTCATATGCATGTGTATGTATATTCTGTCCTGCTCTAAAATAAGTAAAGCTTAAGGAAAAAAAGAGGGGTGCTGGGGTGGCCCAGTCATTAAGTGGCTGCCTTTGGCCCAGGGTCCTGGGATCGAGCCCCACGTCAGGCTCCCTGCTCAGCAGGAAGTCTGCTTCTCCCTCTCCCGCTCCCCCTGTTGTGTTCCTTCTCTCGCTGTGTCTCTCTCTGTCAAATAAATAAATAAAATCTTTAAAAAAATTTTTAATTAAAAAAAAAGAAAGAAAGAAACATCCTCTTTCCAATCACTATTCTCCCAAGGGTAACCACTTTTATTCTGACTTTTAAAACTAAGATTAATGTTGCCTGTTTTTGAGGGTTTTCTTTAGTAGTCTCCAGGGGTGTGTGGTGGTCAGTCATGATCCCAGGGCCCTGGGATCAAGCCTGGAGTGGAGTGAGACTCCCTGCTCAGCAGGGGGTCTGTTCCTCCCTCTCCCTCCCCTGCTTGTGCTCTCATGCTCTTTTCTCTCTCTCTCAGATAAATTTAAAAAATAAAAAAACAAACAAAGTAGGCTCCATGACCCACTTGGGGCTTGAACTCATGACCCTGAGATCAAGAGTCTCATCCTCTGCGTTTTGCATTTTTCACTCATTATGTTTCTAAGCTTCATTCAAATTGGGTCTATGTAGTTGTAGATCATCCTTTTTCATGGCTACACAGTAACCTGTAACAGGATTATACCACAATGGATTTATCCATTTCCCCAGTCAATGGACAACTGTCTTATTTTAAGTTTTTTGCCAACAAACAATGTTACAATAAATGCTTTTACACATGTCTCCTGATACACATACACAATAAGTTTTCTAGGGCAATTTCACTTAGAAGTAAAATTGTAGATTGAATGGTATAGATATATTCAAATTTATAAGATAGTGCCAAAAGTTTTCCGAGAGGCTATACCCACTTACATTCCTAACAAGAATATTTAAGAGTTCCTATTACTGTATATTCTTGCCAACAATGTGTGGACTCAGTATGGTCAAATTTAGGATTTTCTGCCACAACCTGGGAAATGTAAAATGTGATTTCACTGCAGTCTTTAAATCACATTTTCTTGATTATTAGTAAGAAGGGTCTTCTCATTTAATTGAATATTTATATTTCTTCTGTGAAGTCCTTATTTGCATTTTCCATTTTCAAATCCATTCTTTTTTTCTTGTTAATTTATAGGAATTCCTTCTGTATTTCGGATTTTAATTTTGCTTATACACTTACAAATCCCTTCTTGCAGTCTATGGCTGTCTTCACATTTTAAAGAAGGTTTTATTGGAAATGATTTCAAACTTGCAAAAAAAAAGTTGCAAAAATAAAAATAGTACAAAGAACATCTGTGTATGCCTTTTACTCATATTCACCTGTTATTAAACATTCTGCTCCATTTCTTTTATCATCTGTGTGTATTCATGCATGCACACTCTCCCTCTGTGTTTATACATGTTTGTGTGTGTTTATATACATACATGCACACATATATAAACACACATATACACACTTTTTTTTCCTGAACCATATGCAAATCAATTTTATACATCATGGCCCTTTATCCTTATATAAGTCAGTGTGTATTCCCTAAGACCAGAGATATTCTCTTTATATAACTGTAGTACAATTACAAATTATAATTGACTTGAATAAATTTAACCCAATATCCTTTACGGTATATTGTCCCTTTTGGTACAAGATCTAGTCTATGGTCAGGCAGTGCGTCTACCTGTCATGTCTCTATCCTCCTTTAGTGTGAAACATTTCCACGGCCTTTCTCTGACATTTCTAAAGAACGCTGCTCCCATCCTCCTTTTTTTCCTAACAGACACTCCTCATTTTGTTTGTCTGATGTTTTCTAGTGATTAGATTCAGGTTACATTCTCGGATGAAGCACTACACAAAATGTCTACCCATCCCTCTTTGGTGATGTTGCTTCTAATCACTTGATCAGGGTTTGTTCCATTTCTGCACTCTATAATTGCTTTTTTTTTTTTTTTTTAATCCTTACAACTAACAAAGGGCCTATCGAGAGACACCTTAAGACTATTTTTTTCATCAAAATTTCCCCCTAAGGGCACCTGGGTGGCTCAATGGGTTAAAGCCTCTGCCTGCGGCTCGAGTCATGATCCCAGAATCCTGGGATTGAGCCCCACATCGGGCTCTCTGCTCAGCAGGGAGCCTGCTTCCCCCTCTCTCTGCCTGCCTCTCTGCCTACTTGCCATCTCTGTCTGTCAAATAAATAAAATCTTTGAGGGGAGGGGATGGGAGGTTGGGTGAGCCTGGTGGTGGGTATTCTGGAGGGCACGTATTGCATGAAGCACTGGGTGTTATGCATACACGAATTCTGGGACACTGAAAAGAAATTTTTAAAAAAAGTTTTTAAATAAATAATTAGATAAAATCTTAAAAAAAAAAAAAATTCCCCCAGAGGGACACCTGGGTGGCTCAGTTGCTCAGCGTCTGCCTTCGGCTCAGGTCATGATCCCAGGGTTCTGGGATCAAGCCCCATGTCAGGTTCCCTGCTCAGCAGGAAAAGCCTGCTTCTCTTTCTCCCACTCCCCCTGCTTGTGTTCCCTCTCTCACTGTCTTGCTCTCTGTGTTTAAAAAAAAAAAAAAAAATTTCCCTCTAGATTTAATATCTACTGATGATTCCTGCCTGATCCAATCTTTACCAAAATGGTTGTATAATGTTGTTTCAGTCTTTATTAAGTACTTTTATAAACATTTTACCACTAAATTTATCAGTCTTTTCCTTCGTTGCTTATACTTTTTATGTTCTTTTTAATAAATATTTTCTTACCCTCAAAGTACTAAAGATATTTCCTTACATTTTCTTCTGAAGGTTCCTTACTTATTCTTAATTATTATTTTAAGCAATATTTTAAGCAATAACAAATAAATCAGTTTCATATGCCCTAAATCTGGTAAAAATTGTGTTGCAACAATTGCCTGTTATCAGTGGATTTCCATTTTTTTAAGTTAGTTTTGTATATGAACGATTTCTGGATTCTAAATTTAATTGTATTTTAGTATGATGTATGTTTTAAACAATGCTTTTTCTCTTTAGAAAGTACTTAACCTGTCAGATCTGGAACATTCTCTGCTTTCATTTCTAAACAACTTAAACAACAGGGCACTAATTTATAAGGCGAGCAGCTGATGTCTAATACTTAAAATGATAACATCATTGTTCCCTCTTCAGAGATGTGTAGGAGGGGGACTGTTGAGGGGAAATTAACTCCTTTAGTCAGGAAAAGGGTAAAAAGGGGAGGAAATTGTCACAATTTAATGCTTAAACAGATCCCTGAAATTCTGCATTTGAAAGGTTGAACTGCGGGGAAAAAATGGTCAGCAAGTTTGCTTTGTAGACACACTAATATAAGTCTATTATTTCCATGTCTCAAGCAATTACCAAAAAAAAATTTTTTTAAACCTAACAAAGCTGTTTTTCTATCAGAAAGTAAGTGAAATGAATATAGTAATGTGCTTTAAAAATAAGTAATGTGTTCTTAGTCTGTTTTAGAAGTAGAGCAAAACCTCCCTGGTTCAGAGCAGTCAGAAGGAAACTTTTCTGCCACTTATTACACAGCATGTCTTAGGCAAGTCCTACATTACACACAAAATGCTAGTACTACACTAATGAAAAGCCAGGATTGTATCGCTTTCAAAAAATGTATATAATCTGTGTTATTCTCCAATGGTAACTATGTTATAGAAGTAAGAAAAGAAGCAAAGGCATGAAAACACTTTGACTGAAACTGGACCTGCAAACATTTGAATTCTAAAGTCAGAGAGCTGTTGGGAGAGCTGGAAAATGGGGCTTGGCATCATCAATTGGCGTTTAGCATGAGCCTAATCCTTTCACTAGTGTTCAGGGAAAATGCGCACACCAGAAAAACACGCACTTAATTTCAGCTTCCCGACATGACCCAGCATTATACTGTTCCTTCACAGCTCAAGTGGCAGTGAGTACTACATCACCCAGATAGGAATGTTCTATACACATCTTCACAAGTTGGTAACTCAAATCAACTATATTCCATTTCAAACTGAGCAAGAGGAATCAAGATAAGCCACTATTTTGTAAGAGAATGACACTAACTCTTAAATGATAGCTTAATTATAAACCGAAGAAGGTTCTAGAGGTCCTATGGATAGTAATGCCAAAACAGAAGCTAGAAATCATCTTAAATCCAGACTCTAATTCCTTAAAGAACAATGACTTAAAATACTGATATAAAACTTCCAGTATGGGATCTGAAGGGGATCTTTACTATCTTGGACTTCAGATGTACAAAAGAAGTATTTATTTAGAAACTACTTTAAAATGTGTGTAGCTGGGGCGCCTGGGTGGCTCAGTGGGTTAAAGCCTCTGCCTTTGGCTCAGGTTATGATCCCAGGGTCCTGGGACTGAGCCCTACATGGGGCTTCTCTGCTCAGCGGGGAGCCTGCTTCCCTTCCTCTCTTTCTGCCTCTCTGCCTACTTGTGATCTCTGTCTGTCAAATAAATAAATACAATCTTTAAAAACAAAAAATGTGTGTGTCCCATGACCAATAGGGAGCACTGAAATTTCTGCCAAGGGTCAGCTTTTCCTTAAGTTCCACTGCAACAGCTGGCTGGTAATCACCACATCTGCGTGCTCTAAGGAAAAGCTATCCCAATGCCAATCTATAAACAACTGTGTAAGTATTTAAATAAAATTATATTTTAGAGCTAATGCCAGTAAAATATACTTATTTTATAAGTAGAATGTACTTATTTTATAAGGAGGTACAGTGGTTTGTCTCCAATCCTCAACCTAAATACCCATCTATCTGCCTAAAACTAAATGTATTTTTGTTAGAAGATGACAGCTAATTTCAGGGCCACAATTTATTACAAATAAACATTAAAAAAAACCAAAACAGTGACAGGTATAAACTTAATTCTTCTGTTTAATTAGTAACAAGAAAGCAAAGAAATCCTTGGGACCCAAATATCATAGTATGGTTACCAGGAAAACACTTAGTGAATTCCTCAAAGCTTTCACCAAAGAGTTATATTAAATTTCCTTTCGGCAACAAATAAATTGGTTTCTCACTGGTAGAAGCTTAGGTCAGTCATCTAAATCAGGGAAAGCAGGACTACATGCCATTTACTGAAGAGTCACTTAAGAATAAACTGTGTCTCTCCCTGTGGCATGTTTATGTCCTCTCTATCGAAGATTTACACCGGCGTGGTGCGTGATTATCTTGATTCCTTGCCACTTAGGGTTTTAAAAAATTACCTAAGCTTTAAAAAGCTTGCATAAAAATGTGTAAACATCTATATTTATACTTTTTATCTTCTTTGTTGATGGAACACATGGATCTGACATTTGGTGATTCCCCGAGAAAAGAAGAGGGCTCCTGTATCAACAGGGAAACAAGACAGACCCAGGGCGTCCTCTCACCTGTGACACTGTGATGCTGCATTTCTTGGCCAGCTCCTCTTTGGCTTCTTCACTGGGGTAGGGGTTACTGAGGTGTGAGTAAAAATATTCATTCAAGATTTCTGTGGCCTGTTTACTGAAGTTACGCCTTTTTCGTCTATGACAAGAACCAAAAGAGAATTATAGTTATAATCAGCCTTAACTGAAAAGGGATATGTTGATTAGAATTATATGAAAAAAAAAAAAAAAGATTTCTATTTTTAAACATTCTTAGGAAATGATTTATCACAATGATATTGCAGTTATGCTCTTGGCACCCTCCGAAGCACTGTTGGAATCATTTTAAGATGTAGGATCACTATAAATACAAGAATGTGAAGCACAATTAACTTGATTCTTTAATTTATTCAACAAGGATCTGATGCGTTATAGGTACTCAATAAAGATCCAGTGGAACAAAACAGGTAAGGTCTACCAGAGAGTTTACAGGAGATTGGAGGGGTGAGGGAGAGAGCAGAAAGTTAGGGGGAAGACAGTCATTAGACATGTATCACGGACATAAATACAAATTATGGAGACCATATCAAGTGTCATGAAGGAAAAGTATAAGGTATAACAAAAGCACATAAGAGGGAAATTTAGCACAGATTACAGAGTCAAGAAAGGTTTCCTTGTAGGAGTGACACGGAGTCTGAGATCTGGAAAATGTGTAGGCATTACATGAGTCAGACAAAAAGTAGAGGGGAAGAGGAATGAGCAAAGACAGTGGTTTTGAAACAGAAACGAACTTGGAAAGTCCAAAGGGGCAGAGGAGACTGGCACACAGTAAAAATCAGGGAATGTGTAAGTTTGGCATGGAAGGATGGGCGGGTTACCAGATTATACACACACCTAGTGGGTCCATAAGAATTTTAAGATTTTAAGTGCAACCAGAAGCTATTAAAGGCTTTAAGTTTTATGTTCCAAAAAGATCATTCTAACTGCTGAGAAGAGTTGGACGAGGGCATGAAAGGAAATGTGGATCTTTTAAAAAAGACTTTATTCAACAATTATCACACGATTTCTCTGATATGAAAAATCTAAGAAGCAGGGTGGGGGGTTGTGGGGGGTAGGGGAGGTAAAAATGAAACAAGATGGGATTGGGAGGGAGACAAACCATAAGAGACTCTTAATTCACAAAACAAACGGAGGGTTGCTGGGGGGTAGGGGGTTGGGATGGGGGGTTGGGTTATGGACATTGGGGAGGGTATGTGCTATGGTGAACGCTGTGAAATGTGTAAGCCTGATGATTCACAGATCTGTACCCCTGGGGCAAATAATACATTGTATGTTAATAATAATAATAAAGACTGTATTCATTCATTCGCCAGAGAGAGAGAGCAAGCAAGCACCAGCAGGCAGAGTGGCAGGCAGAGGGAGAGGGAGAAGCAGACTCCCCTGAGCAGAGAGCCCGACAATGAGGGGGATCTCAATCCCAGGACCTGAGATCATGACCTGAGCTGAAGGCAGATGCTCAGCTGACTGAAGCCACCCAGAAGCCCCAGGAAATACAGATATTTAAGGGGACAACTGCAATGGTCAAATTGAGAGATGATGGTAACCTGTCATAGGCAAGAGTAATGGAAATAAAAAGATTCAAGATCTATCTGAAAGGTAAAAACAGTAGGACTTGGTGATGGATTGGATGGGGGCAGTGAGTGGAGAAGAAAAAGAAGGAATGTAAGAAAAAAATAAATTTTTTTAACAAGTTTGGTTTTTTTTTAAAGATTTTATTTATTTGACAGAGATCACAAGTAGGCAGATAGGCAGATGGGGGTGGGCATGGGAAGCAGGCTCCCTGGTGAGCAGAAAGCCCAATGCGGGGTTCGATCCCAGGACCCCAAGATCATGATCTGAGCCGAAGGCAGAAGCTTAACCCACTGAGCCAGCAGGTGCCCCAGGAAAAAAATACATGAAGAATTTCTAGACTTTTCTGCATAAGCAAGTGTCTGGAATAAGGCATGATTTGTTTACAAGGGAAAGCAGGGAAGGGGGTGGCAGAGTTAGAAGACCAAGTATTTATTAACAATTTCTTTCAAACAGCAAAAATATTACTCATGTTTGGGTTTTGTTATTGTAATTTTAAAGAATTCCAACCTGAAAATTAGCATTTGTCAGACTTCACTTTCAATTAGATCCTCCAGTAACTAGAAAATACTTCCCCAAATAATTTTCTTAAAACTATCTTCCAAATAATTTTAATGATCGTCTCACTTGTGATATCCTATACTCGGGAAGGAGTCAGTAGGCAGTTGTAAAATGTGTAGACCCTATGAGATTCTTCTAGTTAAAATGATGTCACTAACATGGCAGGTTAAGTATGTGATCTATGTCTCAACATTAAAGGAGAGTCAGGGGAGGAAGAAATCTAGGTCTGATCAAAACACCTCAGGTTAGAGTCCTGAAATTTCCTAATTTTAATAATTTTTTTGAAGGTTAAACCATCGGTTGTTTCCTTAAGGATGAAAAAAAAATTCAAGATCTACTTAGGAATGAAAATCTACAGAACATGATGATGAATTAAATGGGGGAAGTGGTGAGGAAAAACAGGGAGGGAAGGAAAGGGAGAGAAAGACATCAACAGCAGTTGGGATTTCTGCAGTGGTCATGCACTCCTCTGACCTGAGGGCACTTGGAAGGGGCACCCTCTGAAAAGTGGGCATGTGGGTGAGTAGGGTAAAAAAGGTCTAGGATAGGTATTGAAACCGTCCAATCTATAGATAATTATCTGGCCCAAATGTATAGATGACTACCTGGCCCATATACTATGATATAGTATCATATTTGTTGAGACCATACAAAAATGACCTACCCATGAAAATCGAAGTTTCTGACTTCTTATGAAAATCTTGGAAGATCAGTCACACAAATCCCACGTTCTCAGAAGCCAGCCATAGGCTAATGCTGAGTGATGGCTATGCCCCCAGACATGCACCCTTCTGTTCTAATCCTCATTGTCCCTCAACCAGCCACTCCACTGATCTATTATATGTAGCCATATGAATTCCGAACTCTAAGTCTAAAATCTGGAGTCCAGAGCACCCTTCTTTGTTACATGGGATGCTGCTCAGTTGCTGAATGGTTGAATAAAGCCAATTAGATCTTTAAAATAATAATAATAATAATAAAAAACATGGAGCTCAGCAGCAAGACTGAGGCTTGACATAAGGGCATTTCTTTGGGAAATGAAAGGAGGAATGAGCAGGAACATATCTGGGAAAGCAAAGCTAAGCCTAGCTTATTTATCAACTCTGTCTAGGAATGGTTTTAGTAAACACTGAAAAATGTCAGAGAACAAATTTATGAGCAGAATAGGATACCTCATCCCAGACAGTCTGGCTATGTCCAAACTACTAGAGCACTTCTACTAGAAGAGCAGAGGGACCTACGCAAATTTCTTCCTAAATGTTTTGCACTGGTACATGCTTCAACTTGTCCAATTACCAGGAAAACGTGAGTGTGGCCAAAGGAGAAGCCAGGAGCAAGTGAGCAAGGAAATCATGTATCTGAATGAGCATGTTTGCCTAGAACAGAAAAACCTCGGCTTCCCAGTGCAGAGGCCTTGCTGAAAGGCACTACAGGAATAGACGGAACCAAAGTTCAGCGTTTGCATTCACTTGAAGGCATAAAACAGGAGAACTTGGTGTTATGCTTTATTTATTTTTTAGAAAAACATTCTGTAGAAAATGCCCATTAAGCATCCCCCTAAGTTCCTTTCCCGCAGGCTTTAGCACACTCTAAATGGCTGTGCCTCAGGCCAGTGTACAGCGGCGCCTCAGTCCCAGGGCCGCGTCCCATCAGCATTGCAACATCACTAACAGCAATCTCTGCGGGAGAAGGAACTCTGCTCTAAGCTCTGCCACCTTCCCATTCTGCCTCTGCTCACTCTGACTTGTTAAGATACTTCCTCTTCTCAGAAGAAAAATGAATCATTTAGGTGTTTATATTATGAATGCAGTTATGTAATAAAAAAAGCATGCATGTTGACAAGAATGGGAAAGTATCAGCAGAAATAGGATAACAATTGTTAGGAAGGATTTCTTTCTGAAGGAAGTACTTTAAAAAATCTTTGTTACATAATATCTTTTGTTAAAATACTCGAAGTTGAGAAGCAATTTTGAAATATATATTTTTTTTTTCTTGCTCTCTGACACTACCTTAACTCTTTGACTTGAGATATTAAAAGTATGAAGCAGAAATATTCATTCATCTGCTTAGCCAATAAATTACCTTTTGCAGCTTATTGCATTTAGAAGCTTGCTGGAATCGTGGGGAATATAAACGTTCAAGACTTGGCGATTGCTTTTCAGTGACAATGTGGCTTATGTTCCTGAAAAGCTATAATAAAGGCAATCTGAATGAAGTTTGGTCTAGAGAATTGTGACAATGTAGTATCAGTACTGAAGAGAAGGTAGAGACCAGTCCCATTCACTGGACTTCCCCAAAAGGGAACATTTAGGCTGGGCCTGGAAGGATGAGCAAGGTCTCACGAAATCAACATGAACACTCGCTCCATTCCAGGCTCCATGCTGGACACCCTCACAGATGACCACTCATCAGTGGCGACCAAGTTGGGGACAGGGTTGGCAGTTTACTGTGGAAGGCCAGAGACGGGGGGCGGGGAGGAGAAGAGGGGCAGTGGTTCTAATCAGAGGAAACAGGTAAGACCAAGAGGGATTTCATTTTGTATTAATCACAGGAGAGAACACTTTAATGATATAAAGACAGCACTAAAAATGTTAGAAGTTTGATCTAATAATTCCATTTGTGAGAATTAATCCTAGGAAATAATTCTAAAGATCAAAAAGTTTCAATGCATAAAGATTTTCATGGAAACACTAGTTTCCATAAACATGTGTTTAAAATAATATCCTCTTTCATCATTTTCTTGTTCCTTACCTTGTTTTATTTTCTTTACAGCACTTACCATTGCATTTCATTGCCTAACTGAATAGAACACCATAGCACACAGGCATACCTTGTGTTACTGTGCTTCAAAGGTACTGCAATTTTGATGAATTAAAGGTCTGTGACAGTCCTGCATTGAACAAATCTATCAGAGGCAATTTACCAATAATAATTGCTCACTTGGTGTCTGTGTCACATCCTGATAATTCTTGAAATATTTCAAACATCTCTATTATTATTTATTTGTTATGGTGATCTGTGATCAGTGATCTTCGATGTTACTTTTGTGATTGCTTTTGGATGTCAAGAACCGTGCCCATCGAAGACAGCAAACTTAATAAATGTTGTGTGTGTTTGGACTGTTTTTCTGACCGGCCATCCCCCGTCTCTCCCTATCTCCTCAGGCCTCCCTATTCCTTGAGACACAACAATATTGGTATTAGGTAAAGTAATAACCCTATGATGTCCTCTAAGTGTTCAAGTGAAAGGAAGAGTTGCACATCTCTCACTTGAAATCAAAAGCTAGAAATGATTAAGCTTAGAGGGGAAGGGATATCTTCATTAAGCTTGGTAAAACAGGCCAAAAACTAGGCCTCTTGAGCCAAACCATCAACCAAGTTGTGAATGTAAAGGAAAAGTTCTTGAAGGAAATTAAAAACGCTATTCCAATAAACACATGAATGATAAGAAAGTGAAAACAGGGCACCTGGCTGGCTTAGTTGGTTGGGCATCTGCCTTCAGCTCAGGTCATGATTCTAGTCCTGTGTCAGGCTCCCTGCTCAACAGGGAGTCCGCTTCTCCCTCTACCCTTCCCCCAGGCTCATGATCTCTCTCTCAAATAAATTTTTTTTAAAAGAAAAAAAATTTAATTGTCTGTATAGAAGATCAAATAGGCTAGAACATATTCTCTTAAGCCAAAGAGCAAGGCCCTAACACTTTTCAATTCTGTGAAGGCTAAGAGAGGGGTGGAGGCTACAGAAGAAAACTATGAAGCTAGTTGGGGTTGGTTCATGAGGTCTAAGGAAGAAGTCACCTCCATAACATAAAAGTGCAAGGAGAAGCAGCAGGTGCTGACCGAGAAGCTGTAGCAAGTTCTCCAGAACTAGCTAAGATCATTAATGCAGGTGACTACATGAAACAACAGATTTTCAGTGTAGACAAAGCAACCTTATCCTGGAAGAAGAGGCCATCTAAGACTTTCCTTGCTAGAGAAGAGAAGTCAATGCCTGGCTTCAAAGCTTCAAAGAACAGGTTCGTTCTCTGGTTAGGAGCTAATATAGCTGGTGACTTTGAGGTCAATGCTCACTGACCATTCCAAAAATTGTAGGGCCCTCGAGAGTTCTGTTAACTCTAGTCTGCCTGTGCTCCATCAGTGGAACAACCAAGCCTAGATGTCAGCACATCTGTTTACAAAATGGTTTCCTGAATATCTTAAAGCTCACTGTTATGACCTACTGCTCAGGAAAAAAAAGACTGCTTTCAAAATATTACTGCTCATTGACAATGCACCTGGCTACCCAAGAGCAGTGATGGAGATGGACAATGAGACTATGTTTTCATGGCTGCTACCACACATCCATTCTGCAGCCCATGGATCAAGGAGAATTCTGACTTTCAAGTGTCACTATTTAAGAAATACATTTTGTAAAGATATAGCTGCCAGAGATGGTGATTCCTCTGCTGGATCTGGGCAAAGTAATCGAAAATCTTCGGGAAAGGATTCCCCATTCTGAGGCCATTATGAACATTCATGATTCATGGGAAGAGATCAAAATACCAACATTAACAGGAGTCTGAGAGAAGTTGATTCCAAACCTCATAAAGAAAGACTTTTTAGTGGAAGAAGTCACTGCAGATGTGGTGGGAATAGAAAGGAAACTAGAAAGTGGAGCCTGAAGTGGACAGAATTGCTGCCATCTCATGATAAAACTTGAACAGATGAGGAGTTGCTTCTTATGGATGAGTAAAGAAAGTGATTTCTCTTTTTTTAATTTTTAAATCTTTTTTATTAACATATAATGTATCATTAGCCCCAGGGGTAAAGGTCTGTGAACTGCCAGGTTTACACACTTCACAGCACTCACCATAGCACACACCCTCCCCAATGTCCATAACCTAACCACTCTCTCCCAATTCCCCCTCCCCCCAGAAACCCTCCTGAAAGTGATTTCTTAAGATGGAATCTACTCTCGGTGAAGATGCCATGAAGATGGTTGAAATGACAACAAAGGATTTAGAATGTGACATAGACAGTTGATAAATCAGCAGAAGAGTGACTCCAATTTTGAAAAAAGCTCTATTGTGAGTAAAATACTATAAAAAAAGCATCACGTGCTACAGAGAAATCGTCTGTGAAGAGACAGTCATGCAGCAAACTTCACTGTTGTTTTAAGAAATTGTCCCAGCTACCCCAGCCTTCAGCAACCACCACCCTGATCAGTCAGCAGCATCAACACTGAGACAAGACCCTCCACCATCAAAAAGATTATAACTTGCTGGAAGCTCAGATGATGGTTAGCAATTTTTTTTTTAAGCAATAAAGTATTTTTTAATTAAGGCATGTACATTTTATTTTAGATATAATGCTATGGCACACTTAACAGACTATAGTATAGTATAAACATAACTTAGGGACTAAGAAGCCAAAATATTCATTTGATTCACTTTATTCATTTGTTCATTTGATTCACTTTATTGTGATACTCACTTCACTACAGTGGTCTATAACCAAGCCTGCAATATCTCTGAGGTATGTCCATATTTGTTTACTTATTGATTGTGTGTTTTGCCAAGTAGACTGTAAGTTCAACTGCGTCAAATATGTTAACCTATCTTGCTTACTTTTAAAATCTTCAGCATAAGTAAATACTTGTAGAAGGAAGGAAGAAAGGAGAGAAGTAAAGAAGAAAGAAACCATAATGGAAATAAAGGGACAACTTAAATGATCAAAAATGCAGGAAGAGCTAGGTAAATTATTTATCATATATCCATTTGGTAGACTTCAACCATTAAAATGTTTAAAATTAGAGCTTATACTATATAAAAATGTTTGTTCATTCACGGTAAATTTTTTAAAATGCAAACCAAATCAGGCATATTGCACCATCACCAGAACATTTTTTTAAAGCCCCTAAACCAGAAGGAAATATCCTAGAGCATTTTCAGTAATTTTCTTTCCTTATGTAGCAAAAATGTAATGTTCTTTTACCTTTCATTTTTCTATTCTATAGATTATCCAATTTTCCAAAGTGGGCTTGGGATTCTTTAAATAGGAAAAAAATAGAATAAAACTTCAAAGAATCTTAATAATGAAAAGGCAATTCAGGCAGGAACAGGTTACATAAGGCCTTAAACGCTAGGTTAAGTAGTGTGTATGTGAGTTATCCAGCACTGAAAAGCTACTGTGGTTTTTAAACAAAGCAATTGCGGTATCACAGGGACACGCCAGGGCGGTGGGAAGGATGGGTAAGAAAGGGGCTGAGACTGGAGACAGGGAGACACAGGAGGGAACTGTTTGAGGCCAGGTCCAAAAGGATGGACTGAGTCAGTGGAGCACGGAAAGAAAGAGCTAATATGGGCAAGGCTGAAAACCAAGCACTTGTGAGTTCTGGTAACTGATTCAGTATGGAAGAAGAAGGAACCAGAAGTGATACAGGGCTTTCCTTAGCTAGGAGAATGGTCGTACAGTTAGGTGGCATACGATTCTCTGTTTTTCTAAGAGCGAGCTCCGGCATGAACACTGTCCCACACACCTTGTTTTCCAGTTGAGAAGCTAACTTAGTTATTTTCTTCAATATTGTAAAAGTTGGATAATAATTACCACCTCTGTGAGATTGCAAGGGAGAGAAAGCAAAACAAAACAGAAACTCCTTTCAAAAGCTGAAGACCGATCACAAGCTTCAGCAATGTCCAAGAGGCTTCCCCTCAGAGGCAGCATACCCTAGGAGCCTGACAATTCTGCTACGTCATCTAGTAGGTGCGACGCACCATAGAGCGATTGATCAACTCCTGCAAAACTTGGTGAAAGTTTCAGATAAAAGGGAAATTTTCATCTTTATGGAAGAAACTGATAAGCTTTCTTCCTTGATTTGTTAAAAACAGTATTTGGGGGTTTTGCGGTCATTGCTATTAACTACAACACATTTCCTTCTTGGGAGTATCAGTGTCTCCAAGCATTGACTTGTAATAGGCACAGGTAATGTAACACTGAGAAATTCTTAGAAAGCAAACCTTTGTTAAAACAGAGTTATATACTGAAAATTATCCTTAAAAATACTTTTTAGCATCAGAATTAAAGGCTACCTCTTCCTAAGTCCTTAGTAGCAGCAGTAATCCTCTTTTCTGAGTCACCAAAATGGTAGCTAATAGGAGAACCCCTCCCAGATAAGAAGAGGCCTCATAGCACCGGCACCAGGAGGTGAATCACCTATCCATTGTAGAGAAGAGCTCTTAGCCAAATTAAAGAAGACTCTAGGACCAACTGGCCAGTTTTACAGAAAATAATATACAAGGAGTGAAAGGGGGAAAGGAAAAAAGCCATGCAACAGATTCGTGGCCTCACATACCTGGCATCAAGGAACCTTGATCTTAAAATCATAACTGCTTCACAAGTGCTTTGTTTGAGCTGCATCTGAATGGAACTAAATTTTCGATGGATGATGCCCACCATTCTTTCAATCTCTTTTGGGGAAATGGGACGTGTTCTACTCTGCTCTCGGAGAAGGTTCATCACATGTGTAGTGAATTCATTACATGCCTGTAAAGGGGGGAAAAAAAGTCACTCCTTAGGAATCTGGTATTTTATAGTATCATACCCAAACATTAACATCTAAATTTCCACTTCATTTGCAATTGCCAATGGTATTATGCGGTGGGGGGGGGGGGGAGTGGAATGAAAGCTAAGACATTTGTCAAATGGCGGGGATAGTCAGATGCGGCAGCGAGAATTCTGAAACTACGAATGGCCCAACATGCAAAGGAGGCAGAGCCCTCGACTGTCCTTCCGTCCACCCTTTTCCCAGTCCCAAAATGAGGTTTTCCCACTGGAGGACACACTCTACCAACTCCTATGTATAAATATGAATTGTCAATACTAAGCACCTCCTGTTTTTCTCTGGGATTTTACATATATTCAGCAAATGTTTAATGAAGGGCAAACTCTTCCCGATGCTATGAAGGTAGAGAGAAATGAGCAAGATGTGCACTTGGTCTTTAGTACGATAAAATATATATAAGAAAATAATTCTCAAGCAAGCAGTCTGTGCAAAGTGTCACCGGAAGATAGGATTAAGGGTTTCCTAAGTTCCAAGGAGGGAGTATTCTCATCTGGAGGCAGAGAAATCATCAGGCTTCATGGCAGAGTGACATTTGGGCTTCGAAGAATGGGTACGACTTTTGAAAGGTGGATAAAGGTGGACATTAGGAAGAATGCTAGGCACAAGAAAAACCCTGGAGATAATGATAGGTAACAAGTTCAGAGGATGAGAGAAAATGTAGAGAAGAAGAGGGATTCAGGTCCATGGAAGGACATCAAGGGTCTTGGATGACAAGGAAGCCACTGTCCTGGAATAATTTGGCTTTGGTGTGGGCCTTATCGGTAGATATGAGCCAGCCGTGGAAGATGAGTAAAGCTGCTTTACTCTTCAGGGCAGGTGCAGCAGGAAAACAAGGATCAGACTTGGGTCTCAAACTTTTAAGTTAACAACCCTCAACCCCTCTTTCAGTTCACCTGTATTGTTTTAAATCGATAAAACCAAGTAACGGGGCCTATGCTGAAATCTACTACTGCTTTGGTAAATAAAGCACCAGTCTATACCCTTGGATAAAAAGAACATCTTCTGGCATTTTCATTAAAAAGGCAAGACAGAGAGATTCTGAATCTTATTGCACAGATGCCCCTGGTAGGGCGAGCAGACAGAACAATCATTGATCACGGCAAGACATAGTTTGAAGCTGTAATAATGTCCACTTCCCTACAGATATCCTGAACATTGCTCACATACAGCACATGATGGTTTTTCTAACTGCTCATTAGAGAACTAACCTTTTAAGTAAGTACACTGGGTGTTTCAGTTACTCTAAGCTTTACGGAGCTTTCCTATACATATTTCTAAGTGAGGTAAAATGAATCTTGCTTATCAGTTAAAGGGTGCTTTTTTCTCTCCCCCATATGTTTTAAGTCTTAAGCAATTTAAGCGAGTAGCGACCCTGTGTTACACTTAACAGGAATCTTCAGAGTGTAGAACTGTGCAGTAGAGACAGACAGTAGGCATCCAATAAGCATCAACTGACTGGTCAGTTGTATTACAGTTCAAGAGTAATGTTGATTAGTATCTGTAAGTATGTTATCCCTGCACCATATGTGAAGAATTCTCCACTTGCAGCCATGGATAAGTTTAGAATGTCTATGACTCCCTGAAATCTTATCCAAGCTGTATGCAGATGTGTAACACCTGAAGGGACAATCTGGGGAGTTTTGCTTTCTTTTCAGATTCTTAGCCAGTTAATAACTAAAAAAGGCTAAGAATTATTGTCCTAGGTTATTACGCAGTAAAATGTTAAAGAACTGTGAAGCTCTAAAATCTTAAGTTCTTTCTACCTTTAAGGAAACCAAAATAAAAATAAACTTAAGATTGTCCCCCAATACACTACTTACCCTACCTTAGGCCAAACTGAATATAAGTGGTCATCCTGCCAAGAAATATTTGTACATATTTTTTTTCTTGCACTTTCTCTAAAGAGATGTTCATATAATTTCAAAATTCTGTAATTTGACAAATTCTCACACTCTGTTTTCTCTGTGATAAAATGAAGAAACCTAGACCAGCACCATGTCCCCACACAGGGATCAGAAAGTATGTGCTTCTATATCTAGTTCCAGAGAATGTCAATAGATGGTCCAAAAGTACAGTATGTTTGGAAAATGCTGAGTTAACCAAAATTTTCAAAGATTTTTGTCTGTTTGTTTTTGCAAGACTCCTCAAGACTAATATGGCAATATGCAGAATAAATCTTTAAGGGGGAATGGGAAAGCCAACTTTCCCCAGATAAATTAGGATACAAAAATCTTTTTTCTCTAGAGCAGTGCTACCCAAAAAGAAATATACTGCAAGCCACATATGAAATTAAAAAACAAAACTCCAGCAGCCACATTAAAAAAATAAAAAGAATCAGGTGAAATTAATTTTAAAAATATATTTATTTAACCCACTATATGAAAACTATTAACATTTCAACACATATTCAGTATTTTAAAAACATGGCTAATGAAGAATATTATGTTATTTGGGGGGGCACACTTTCTAATCTGGGACATTTGCACATCTCAGTTCAAACTAGCCAGATTTTGGGGTTCCTGGGTGGCTCAGTGGGCTGAAGCTTCTGCCTTCGGCTCAGGTCATGATCCCAGGGTCCTGGGATTGAGCCCAGCATCAGGCTCTCTATTCAGTGGGGAGCCTACTTCATCCTCTCTCTCTGCCTGCTTCTCTGCCTACTTGTTATCTCCATCTATCAAATAAGTAAATAAAATCTTAAAAAAAAAAAAAAAAAGCCCGATTTCAAGCGCTCAATTACTCCCCATGGCTAGTGGCCACCAGACTGGATAGCACAGCTCTACGGCATCTTGCAGACTCAAGTGCTAAGAAAATCTCTTTGGGAAACCACATCCTAAGTAATCTTTGATGTTTCTTTCTCAATTCTTCCCCACCATGCATTCACACAAACACACACAAAAAAGACAGTTTCATTTACGAATGTCCTTGGTGAAGCAAGAGAAATTCTTCATTTTATTACATCTCAACCCTTCACTACATCTGTAAAATTCTGTGACAAAATGGGAAACAAACAAAAAGCACTTCTACTGCACATCAGTGGTTGGTTATCTTGAGAAAAAGCACTTGTCGACTGTTTCAGTTGTGAGCTAAAGCTGCTTTTTTCATGGAACACCATTTTTTCAAAAAGCAAAACCAACAAATTATAATTATTCAGACTTGGGTATTTGCCGATATTCTCTCAAAAATGAAGTGTGTCTGCCATGTCAAGTCAAAGTGCTGACAGTAAGTAGTGTGTATCGTAACAAAATTTGAGTTTTCAAGTGAAAATTAGAATTTTGCAAAACTTGCATCCACCATTGTGAGCTTCACAGTTTCCCAGTCGACTTTCTGATTAGCTTGGTGTTGCTACTCTTAACTATATTTTGGTATCATAAAATGAAATGTGTCAACACTGGAAGATGGACATAACTCAGTGAACCAGTATTTTCCAAATGATCAATGCATGATGTTACAAAGACACCATTCGAAGTGCATATTAGACCAATTGGTCTAATATGTTTCTTTAAAGAAACAGAGTACAAAGACTTAATTGATATGGTTTCAACTCCACATTATAACTAACTTTTAAGGAATTACAACTTGTCAAGTTTTGGTGTAATATCAAAGAAGAAAGTCCATAGCTATCTGAAAAGGCTATTACCATATACTCCTGCCTTTTCCAATGCCATATCTGTGTGAGGTCAGATCCAGAAGCCCTTTGTGTACTTCAACCACATGAGAGCAGACTGTCTGCAGAAGCACGGGTAAGATCCAGGTGACTTCTACTGAGCCCAATATTAAAGAGTTCGGCAAGAATGTAAAAACAGAATCATTATTCTCAATAGATGCTGAGGTTTGGGGGGAAATACAGGTTTTTATAAAAATGTTATTTAGGTTAACATATAATGATTTATTATTAGTTTAAGATGAATTAATAAATACTTTCAATTTTTCTGTTTTGATTTCTCTCATAATAAATGTTGACAGATAAAATCCACCCAATAAAAGCTCTTAAGGGTCTTTAATAACTTATAAGAGTCTAGGTTTTAAGACCCAAAACTTTTGAGAATCACTGTATTGGACGAAGGAAGCATTTTTAATTTGCACATGTAACATCGTAAATTCCTAAAAACCTAGCTCACACATTATGGTAACATATATCTTTGACAGGGTGTACGACATGATAAATAATCCAAAACTCCTACGTGAATGACACCTGAGATGTTAGCTCTCAAGTTTTTCTCTCGCTGCATTTTAATCTCTCCAGAAATAATGTTTCCCTATGGTTTCTAGGAAGCATGTAGGGGGAAAAGGGTTAAAAGCAAAAAGTTTCTGCATCTAAAAACTCATAATTTCCTAAAACATTTGCTGAATGTCTCACAACTTATTAAGTGAACTCATCTATGAATGCAAATGCTGATTAGCAATTTGGCAATAGCCCAACATTCACAGAATTCACATAGCTTTTCTTTAAACCAGTAGTTCATACATGATTAATTAGAACATCTCATTTATGTAGTGTGCACTTTAGCTCATTACTCTAAGTAAAATTCGTTAAGTATTTACATTTAGATAATTAAAATCTGGGTACACCCTTAAGAAAGATGCATACACTTTAGGCAAAGTGATTTTTTTCCTTTATACCACTGAAAGTAAATTACAGCCTCATTTACAGAATCATCTGTAACCAGTTTCACAGCAGAGCACAGTACTGCCTCATCTTCTAGTCCTTAAAAGGTATATATTTTTTAAACATATAAATGCTATGAGAATGATCAAATGATCGCAGAGTTGTTCTGAAGGGCCACCCAACCACATACTAGCATCAATGCCATTTTTAATATGGGAAGTTCGCTTTAAACATTTATCACAATCTCTGTCATACCTATAAGACTATACTATTGAAATAGACATTGGAGAAATTTTTCATTGCCTTATTATTTTTCCAAGTGAAATTATCAGTTAAAATTTTTCTGGTCATCAATGTCCATGATACAAACATAGAAACACCTTGCTTAATCGGAACATTCAGGAAATAAGAGTTTTGACTCCTTGAATTTTCTGATTTAAACTAATGGCAGAAACCTCTTTTTCTTTTGGTCTAGCTGTTGAAAACTATCTAGGATGAATTTTTGTGTTTTAAAACACACATACCAATAACATAGTTCAATGAACATAAAATATGAAAAGCTTCATCTGAAAAAATATTTTCAACCAGCTCTTATTTATGAGAATTTCTCCTTGCCATTTATTCCTTTCTCCTTAATAATCCAAAACCAATTGAAGATGTGAAATACGTGATTTATAATAATGATTTTAATGATATTTGTTGGCTGGTAAAACTGTCTCCTCACTATCTGTACACATTTCATTTATCCTCAAAATTAAAGTTTTCAGGTCTGCTAAACTTCCAGGTTTGTTTGACTTTGTTGAAGTTTCGTTTCTTTTGTGGTGGTGCTTTTTTTTTCATTGTGAATTCAAAATACAACCCCTTCCTTGCCTGTAAATTCACACCACTGAATGTAAACATATAAAATCAGATAGTGGGCAAGCACTAATTTTAGAAGAAACTTTAAACTGGGTCAGTGATCAGATCTAAAAACTGAATTGGTCTTTTGTAACCATCTAGAGAAGCTGACTGCAATCAACCAATCATGATACCCCATTCTAAAATCTACTTGTCAAAGAAAGAATAAATCTCCATTAAAAGTTATTGCCTCTCAGGGCAGCTGGGTAGCTCAGTGGGTTAAGACTCTGCATTCGGCTCAGGTCATGATCTCAGGGTCCTGGGATCGAGGCCCGCATCGGGCTCTCTGCTCAGCAGGGAGCCCACTTCCTCCTCTCTCTCTCTGCCTGACTCTCTGCCTACTTGCCATCTCTCTCTGTAAAATAAATAAATAAAATCTTTAAAAAAAAAAAGTTATTGCCTCTCAAATTTGCATGTATCTGTTCTCTAGATGTCTTTATAACCTTGCAAGTAACTCTAGTCCATTATCATAGATTTTGTATTTATGGAATGCTTATTAAAGTAACAAATTCTTCTTGTTTTAGAATAAAAGGCAACATTTAAAGATATTTTTCCTAAACCCAGTAGAATGAGCCCAATATGAGTAAGGAATAGCCACAAAGACAAAATACCTACTGTATCTCAATACCTCTTACCTAATTGCATGATTTAGGGGACTATCTCATGAAGGGTTTGTAAGGAGTATATTATATATTTTAAGCTCTTTGCATAGAATCTAGAACAGAATTAATACCTAATAAATGGCAGTTATTGACAATGAAAATGGCAATTATACGAAATTCATATTTTGTATATGTTAGCTATTCTGCAAACAGTCCCTACTCTGATTACTTAATACAGTAATATAATCATGCCTTCCTACCGCCTGAATAATACAGACAGAAGTTGAAAACAAAAGAATATTCAAATATAAAACAATTCATTTTATTAATCAAATGTGTGGTCAAAGATAAATTTGGTATGTAGAAGTAATAAAGTAGAAACTTGGAGGGAAAAAAGGGAACACTCACACACTCTTTCCAGCCAAGGAAAAGACCCAGCATGAAAGCTGACAAGAAGTAAAACTCTTCCCTTGGAAGCAGTGAAAGACAAAGCCTTGCTTGGGAAAATGAAATACAGAGTTTCCGTCAGCTTGGACCCTTTTGTCCTTCCTGCTTAACTCTTAAGAACAAATAGCAAAAATGGAATTGGGAATTTTGGGGCTACACAACCTCTAAGGTAATAACATCAGCATTTTTTAACCTCATAAAAATAAAACTCCTTTAAAGGCAAATGGGATTTTACCAGCAAATCTGAGCACATAAATGTTGAGATCCTCGAAAAGCACAAGGACATGCCTTCATGATGGTTTAGATTCCACATTCATTCTCCATTCCCCAATAATTAATTCCCTATAATCTGAAAGTCCTCTAGTAGCTAAATGGTACCTGACTGGTCTTGGATACATTCGGTGTGTATGCTTGGCTCAATGTTTCCCCTGATTTGAGGTGAATTTAAAAGACATCTGTGAACTCAGAAAGCAGGTTCTCAGATGCTTGGGGAGGGTTGGGACCCTTACAACACTTTTGCCTTCAGCAAAAATGTATTTCAATATAATTATAGTAGATAGCTTTCAATATGTCATCTCTATTATAGCAGCTGTAAATTATGGAGTGAATTGCCTGTGTACAAGCATTTCTTCTGGTACAAGCGAAGTGGGAGAGCTGCACAGGGCGTGATATATCTTTTTCTTTTTAACTGAGAACAAATGTCTAAGTCAAATTTCATTTGCAAAAACTGATGTGTCCATTTCCCTTTGGTAGAGAGGTGGGGAAGTCAAAAGGCCTTGAATTGTTAAAAACGGGGTTCCCAGAACCCCTGGTTCAAGTTCATTAGGAATTCCCTTATTTTAATAGTTGGACCTTTAATCTTAAGAGCATATTTGAAAGGTATAGTAAAAGCATTCTTCAAAACTTGTAGCTAATCAACAAAAAGACAAAGAAGGAATCAGGGTTTTTTTCCTAGCTAAAGTGAGAAGCAGTACACCCCAAAGTATAAGATAGTTGCTGCAAACTTCAGAAAATTATATATCCCTGTTGGGTGTCAGGATCAACAAAAGAAAAGTGAAATATAATTTTTTTTTTTGAAAAGTGAAGAAGTTTTGATTCATTTTGGGTGGTAGTAATATTCAAGAACCTTATTCTACTCTATATTCTAGGCCTTATATTTCAAAAGTGTTTGTAAGTGACTTTAGATGGTTATCACCAAAAATCATTATATCTGAGCCTATGTAATGAAGACACAAGATCAAAGGACATTTTCTGGAGGAAAAAAAGGACAGGATTTTAAAGACCATACCATTCCTAAACCACACATATAAAACTGAGCTTTGCAGCTTGGATTTAATTTTGCTCAAACTATAGCTCTCTAGTCTGCTTAGCTTTGTAAATGTGGCTGTGTTTATAAGGTACTTTAATTTACTGCAGTGGTAGTGTTTGTTAATTTTATGGCAATCTAAATCTAAACAGGCTTCAGATACATTTTCATTACTGCTTCACTGCAAAACACAGTAGAGTGAATAGTTCTAAGATTCCAAAGTATTTGTTTCTTTCAGTAAAAGACTCAACGCAATTTTCTGATGAAGCCACTGCCTTAACATGTATGTTCTTCCTATTATTAATAAGCTCTGTCACTCAGAATACTCATGCTTACTTTTAGGAGGAAAAGTATAATTTTCTGGAAAGTCATTAAAATAGTTGTTTTTTCCTTCTCTACTCTGATCCCATTCTAAACACAAGTCGACATGAGCGAATGAGAGAAAACCAGAAGGTACTGAGTTATTTTCCAATTCTATATAAGCAGCAGCACAATTCAGTGGAAAAGGAAGGCATATTGTCAGAAACTGACTTCAATACCTGATTCTGACACTAACTAGATGTGTGACACTGGACAAATCTTTCAACCTGAGTCTCATTTTCTCATCTATAAAATGGAAATTATAATGCCACCTATCTTGGAAATGCCACCCTTTCATCTCACTTAGTTCTGCTTAGCCCTCCTTGTAGCTCCAAAGCGTATCCCTGGAAGGTCTAGCCCAGTTAGAGCCCACAACTTGTATCCCAAAGACTTGGGAAAAAACAATTGACTATTTTATATCAAAACTCACTGATCAAATAACTTAGGAACTACAGAGAGAAAAGCTATAAAAGCCAACCCCACAGAAACTCAAGTGAATTAAATGCTGCTATGCTGTTTCTAAAACGATTCAGAACCTACAGAAGGAAATCTGTAAACTGAAATTCTGTTAATCAGCCAACCAGTCATCATACTCCATCTATTAATTTGTCCATAAAACTATAGCAATATCAAATGGATGTATTTTTCCTTCAGAGAGTGTAAAAAATGAGCAGGGAAATATATATTTAAGTGGTTTTTATTAGGTTACTGAATATATCGAGAAATAAGATTCATTATTACACTTTAAAACTCATACTTCTGAATATATTGAATCCAAAAAAATCCAAAAGAACATACTACAGATTAACTTTCAAAGAACCTGTGTGTATTCTTAAAGCAAAAACAATCCCAAATAAATCAAAACAAAACCCCTGGTGACACTGATTGATGACAGCCTCACCTGACTTCCAACAGGGCAAAGGAGAGAAAAAAGGAAGCCAGTATGAAGAAACTTGGTAGGAGACAGTAAGGGAACTGCCTTAATTCTTTATCCAAAAAGTCGGGTCATTTCGCCCCTAATACTATGGATCTTTCCATGCAAGGTGAATAGTGGTATTTATTTAGTAAGTATGTATAGATATATTTAACATAAAGTTATGCAATTAAGATTATACTACAAATTGGAACCATTTTCTTCTGTTTATGCTCAGGGCAACTTTTTCAATCAAGACTTCTTTTGTTCACTCTCAATTATTCATATGTCAAATCAGAAAGCTCCATTTTTTACGTGTACATATATAAGATAATTTTCCCAAAATTCTTATTTGCACTTCTTCCACTGAAAATGATCCCTACGAATGAGGCTAGAGATATAGTTTGAGATTCCAGAAAGTACTATGCAGGATGAAAAAAAGGCAGCAATATCTTATAATATTAATTTATATTGGATTTTAACATCAAGCTACATAAACTTTCTACCCTCCCTCAAAAAACACTCACCTCTGGAACAGAGTCCAACATTTGCTTAATACCACCATATCCAGAATATTTGAGAAGGCAATGAAAAAAATAACATATACAACTGAAACTATGCAGGGAACTAAGAAGAAAAACCAGTAATAAAACTGGCCAGGATGCCCACATCACATTAAAGTGTTTGGACTTCATGAAGTGACTGGCTATGCAATGAAGTATTTGCTAGTGAAACGATATGATGCTTAAGACTTGCTTTAAAATAGCCCGCCAAAACCAAAACAAGGTGTGTGTGTGTGTGTGTGTGTGTGTGTGTGTGTGTGTGTGTGTGTGAAAGAGAGAGAAACAAGCAAAATAAGACTGGCAAAATACTGATATTATGCATCTGGGTGATGGGCGTCTAGGCAGTGCCTTATTGTAGGCTGAGCTCTATAAAACTGCCAGTACACAACTGTTTTTGACCTAAAGCTTGGCAATTTCACCCAAGTCAATGTAATAATATTCTCTTTATTTGGGGGTACATTTAAATATTTCCATAAAAATGTTTGTTTGTTTGTTTTTAAATTACCTGCTAGTGAAAAATCTGTCAAACTAAACAGGTTTTTAGGTTGAAACTAACAAGAAAAATAAGTTGAAAATGAACTACCAACATTTTACATGATTTCATTGAATCTAAGACTTATTTTTCCCACCTTTTAACATCTTTGTGAAGTATGGAACATACTACAGTCAACAGCATGTTACAGTTCAGTTGGGTAGTGTTAACTTTTTTCTTGGTGGTACATAAACAATGACACAGCTTAAAATTAAAGATAGCTTAGATTCAATGAAGTATGTTTGAGGTAATTGCTGAGGACAGCATTTTTAATCCACATCCCTTATCTACTTGGGAATTTAGCACACAATGCCCAGTATTCTCTGCTCCAAGGTATCTATAATTATCCTAGGAGTTTCCTCTTCTGAGAGAAAGGCCAGAACCTGCTTACTTTGTGCCAGTAGCTCCCTCCCCTACGGTCTGGCACAGTCCATCAGAATTAATTCCTGGGAGGATTCTGGAGCTCAGAGCACAAGAGGAAGAGCTCCCTGTGCAGTGCTTCCCTTTAAAAGTTGTTAGAACTCATGAACAAGGCCAGTGTGTAAATGTTAATTATCCAGAGCTTTGAAGGGCACCAAGCGGCAAGGTTGCGGGCGTGGTAGTGAGGCGTGGTAGTGAGGGCACAGGAATGTGAGGAATGAATAGAACTAGAACAAGTAGATGGGACAAAATGGGTTTCCCTCCACCTCTGAAATCTCAAAGGGACTTTATTTCATGAATCCAACAATCCACTTGGGTTTTTGCCATTGACCTTATTTATTTCACTCTTTGGGTTAACACCTACCCCTCACAGCCCTCAGAATCGGTTAGCGCAGTCTAATAGAAGAGCAACAGAGGGTTTGTGCAGGACTATGAGAGTGGCGGCTGCTGACCTGTTCATATTTCTCCAGTTCTGTGTGATAGATTTGTCTGATCTGGGTCAATTTGGCTCTGTAATCTGAGTGTTCAATAGAGTTATCTGAAGAACCTCCAGAGGCTGCCGCGGCTGCAGCTGCTGCCGCCGATCCCCCACCTTTCTCAGGACCTGAAACCCCTTCTGCCAAAAGCATATTGTCCAGTCTCATTAGCTGGGGATCGGGAGGGTCCTCCTCCTGGGCTCCTCTGATGCTGAGACCTTCAAGGGAAGAGAGAGACAGAGAGAGAAGAAGCGAGAAACAGGACAAATCGTGTGAGTATTTTTGTTTATTTGAGAAAATGATCAAACAACATCAGTGTACTACGATTCATGCTGAGAATTTCTTTGTTCACATTCATCAATAAGCATAAGTATGAAAACTCTTTTCAAGAGAATATTTACATGCATCCCAGAATTTCTATCATTACCTCCTTTTAATTTATCCTAGATTGGATCCCTGGAAAAAGGTAACCCTGGCTTCTCAGAATACACGAACATCAATCTTCCCCAAATTTCAAGGATTTAAGCATAAAATGAGAAGGGGTTAAAAAATTGGGGATTTTGAGAAAGGAAAAAAAAAATAATCCCAAGGACATAAACAAACACATCTAAAGGTAGTTATTTTGCTTCTCTGTACGGCTGGAGAAACAGAATTTGAAATCCCAAATCCCACAGAATAACTGATTCACAAACTATATACAAAAATTAGAAAACAAACAGGATTAGATGGGAGTTTCCATTGTGTAATTTCAGGGGGAGAAAGAAATTCATACATCATGAGGTAATTAGCTATGCTTTAAAAATATATATTAGTGAATGAATATGTTAACCAATTGCCTGTAAACTGTGAAATCAGGACCCTAAATAGAGTATTAAAAATGTACCACTGGAATGGCAAACAGTAGTCTCAATCTAATTTTGCTTTTAAATCAAGAACTTCCTAAGTGATGCCCAGTCAGCAACCTCATCTGAGAACTATAGATCACAGCTGACAATTCATAGGTTTAATCAGGTCACATAGGCTTTCTGCCAAGATGTTTTCAACAACACAGAAGACAAAGTTTTAAAATAATTATCATGGTATAAAAAGCACTGGAGTCATGACAGCTCAAAATCAGCATTTTCATTAATGTGTAACATAATCTAAAATATCCCAGCCCAATTAACCTCTGTAAATCTGTTTAAAAGCAGGCTCCCCACACTAGTTACAAGGCATCCTGGGGAAGAGGGAGGCGGGGAAGTTGGCATCTTGCATGTCTGCGTTTGGATTCTGCCTTTTTCGTCTGTGGCTGTTGTTGTTTATCCACAGTGGTGCACACTCTTGTGTCTAGTGTAACTTACATGACAGTAACATCTATAAGCTGCCAAGTACTCAACTGAGCACCAGCTCCATGATTTTATATGCTAACCTAAAACTACCATCAATTCTTTTAAGAACAGATTTCATTCCTAGATGTCCTGAATTACACCCACAGCATGACAGAGCTCTTGGTTGTCTTAACGCAAATGCACAACTTTAATTTCCTCCCTCAAAACACTCTAAAGCTGTCACTTTCATTTAAAAATATACTTCAGAATAATTTCGACTGGGTAATAAAACTAACTCACAATAATTTAAAATTATATCTGTTGCCTGTTCAGAGGCAAATAAATAAGGTCTGAAAACTGTAATATACTAAGACAATAAATTCATTTAGGGAACCAGAAAGTTAGGAAACTCTCTTAAATAAGATAAAAGCAGTATCAGTGTCAACATTGCTGATAATTAAAAATAGAAAAACATGTATTTGCTATTTCTCCTAGATCTGGTAAATACTGGTTATGCTGGCATTTTTAATTTAACGTCTTTAATTTTCTTCCCTTCTAATTCACTTTGTTAGATGTCAAAAGCTCGTGTCCTCGACATGCCTGTAGTTCCACATACCGTTTTCTGTGCATCTGGCATGCAGTGAGGACTCACTGACCAGCCTCTTCTCTTGCACTCTGGGCTCGGGTTCATTTTATATTATTTGTCGGGAGGCCCTTAAGTTTCTCCTTTTTCAACTCAATTTTTGCTCACACTTTTGTGTGCTCACTATTTCTCTTTTGTATTTATACAGACACTGGTGATTCTCCTGGAGACGTGGGCTTCTTTTTTTAATCTACCTTCAAGGTCCCTCCAGGTTTCCAGTTTCCCCCCTCGTATTTATACATACTGATCTTTTTCCTATGGTTATTTGGTGAGGTTCTTTAATAGTAGATCAACATCCATAGTCAAAATTATTACACTTCCCTGCACAAGTGTGGCAGTACAGTGACTTAAAACACAAGGAAGCAGACTATAAGGGAGAGAGAAGAAGGAAATTCATCAGGAAGAAATGCAAAGACATGGCACTTTTATACATTGCTCATAGGTATATAAACCAATACTACCACACCAACAGGAAGCAACC